>NC_042617.1:434179629-434479629 GCF_901001135.1 Rhinatrema bivittatum
TATCTTTTGATCTGAAAATAATGAGCATCTCTATTTAAATATCATTAGGGTAACTGGATCATTTTGAGCATTCTTTTTGATTGGTGTATCCAGGGATCTCCCTTTTCTAAAGTAACTATATAACCACCTAAATTGCCTGTTTCAAAATTGCACCCTCCCCCCTCAATGCAGGTTGAATTACACATGCTCTAGATTATGCGTAATTTGAGCCACAATGCAGGTGGCATGCCCGAGTTGGCATTTATTTGAGGGGAGGGAAATAATGAACATTGATGACATTTTCAATTCTATGCATATTATTTCCCAGGGAAATATTATCCCACAGAAGAAGCAGGTGCAAATCTCTGTGGGTATTTTTTTCCCAGGGCAAAAATCAAAACAAGTCTACATGAGCATAGTTTTGCTTTTAATATTGGTGCAAACCCCCTAGGTAAAAAGTAGCTGGCAATGCTGGCAGTTTCTTTATTGCCTCCCTTATACATTGATTTTGTTATCCCTTTTCTTGTATAAGATTAGAGCTTGTCAAACATGTTTGTTCCCTGCAATTCAGAAAGCCGGCTTCTGCAGTGCACACCTTCACTTTCAGGGCCCCTCCAGCAGCTCCACTCCCAATCAAGATGCAATTGCAGTCTCCTTCATCTCTTCATTGTCCCTCTGAAGCACCTGGGACTGGCTCAATAGTTGTGATAAGCCCTGCCTACAGAACAATAGCAAAAAGTAGGTGGTAAGACCTAGCAGAAGAGGCTGGAAAAGGGGTTGGAAGTTTGATCAAATTGCACAGCCTTCCTAAATTATGGGGAGGAAGGAGGAAAATAAAGGAAGGCTGGGAGATAAGGAAAGTTGAGTGGAGCAGCAGAATTAGAGCAGGATGTCTGATTTAGGAGAAGGGGAGGCACAAAGCTTAGAGATTAAACAGGGCACAGAAGGGATGGGGAGAGGAGGAGAAGAAGAGAGAGAAAACGAGAAACCACATTAAAGAAAAGAAGGAAATATGAAAACAGGAAAAGGGTAATGGAATGAATATGGGAGGACAGAGAAGGGGAGAAAAGAAAAAGATAAAGAAAATATTTTATGATTAAAAATGTTATAAAATAAAAAAATGAATAAAAATATTTACAAAAGCACAATTCTGAAACAGCAAACTATGGGCCAGATTCATTAAGGTTTTTCTCTTGTTTTCTGTCTATGGGAAAAACCTTAAAGATGAATTTTAAAAGACCTACTTGCAGCAATGCTGGGAGATATGCACAGAAGTGGAACCTGTGCGTGCTGTGCGGATTTTAAATGGTGCGCGAGTATGCACGCATCTCCCGGTACACGCCCAAAAATTATTTCTTAAAAAGGATAGGGCATGGCGGAGCATGGGTGTTCCATGTTTTTTTTAATGAAACAAGCACATAAACACTGATGCACATAAGCCCACACCAGGGTCCCTTATCATGCAACTTTACATCTGCTATGGATGGCGTGTAAGTTATAAAATAAAAAAATCTCGACTAATCAGAGAGGTTATAAGGGTTGGGGATACCAGGGTAAAAGGGAGACTATTTAGCTAGTGGTGTTAGGAAGTCCTAACCTTTATCTGGTCCAACTGGGAACAAACTGGGTAAATTGTAATTGCGTCAGCGCACGTTTACTAAAATCCCCCCACTTATGCAGTAGAGGCGGCATTTGTGCGCATCTATATACAATTTTGTGCACACTTACTTGCGTACAGCCGTTTTTTATACCATGCAGGCATATACGCACATATGTTATAAAATGGCTGTGACCATTGGCACAAGCCGGCATACATGCATACATGTGCGCCCATGCGCTGTTTAAAAGTTACCATCCTCATGAATCAGGTACTATGTTGGCAACTTTATATAAATTTTCAAACACAAACTACCCACATTGCTTCTCTGAAAATGATCTAGTTCAAAGTATAACTGTAAGTCCTATTGTACTAGGGTTTTATTGATGCATTTTGTATTTTTATATTTTATATGCTTCCTTGATGATTTATAATATATATATATATATATATATATATATTATATATATATATATGTTATTAGTCCTATTTTAACTCATTGGGTATAGTCTCTGCCGGTAGAAAGGCATGCGTAAACTGAATTACAGTTATAACTGAATCATAATATCATACCATAACCCAGAACAATTTCAAATGCAATAAGCTAATACATTTATGAAGAAACAACTCCATCTGAAATGGATCTAAATAATTGGTAGTTACAAATGAAAGACCTTTCTCCAAAATCATCCCATGATCTTCAGATAACACCTTCTGAGGCAAATTTATGACTGAAGATTTTTCTTGATTTGAAATCAAGTAGGAGGATGTTCTTGGAGTCAATAATCTATGACTGTTGTCTGAGATTTTCAGCTTTGTTTATGCTGATTGTTTCCTGTTAGAATCACACCCTTCAGCCTTG
Organism: Rhinatrema bivittatum; assembly: GCF_901001135.1. Lineage (NCBI taxonomy): Eukaryota > Metazoa > Chordata > Amphibia > Gymnophiona > Rhinatrematidae > Rhinatrema > Rhinatrema bivittatum. The sequence continues at coordinate 434,182,068 of NC_042617.1, forward strand.
TCAAGAGCCACATTTGATGTATGAAACTATGGGACAGAATTAAAGTATTGCTGATTTGATGTTATTTCTTTTGTAATAGTGTTATAGGTTTTATTCATATGATTTTGGAACTGCTTTGTTTTTACAGGTGTGGAATATGACCTCTGATGCAGGTAAACCATTGCCAAAACACTGTCAGTGTCGGAGGATGTGTGGGAGCACATGAAGGAAAATACAACTCAATCTTTTGCTTGATGCATATGAAAGAATATCAATATTGATGTGACCCGGCTTTGCCCGTCACTAAGATTTTTCTAAATATTTCTAGCATAGGCATTGGGAGGAGGTTTTGCACTTTTGGAATCCTTCCCTTGCTTTATCCCTATCTTTTTGTGGGAAGCTGCTAGCGATTATAAAAATCCATCAAAATAAACAAAAAACCTCTGTAAAACATCTACTATGATAATAAGAATTACAAATATCAGGGATTTATTTATTTAGATTTATATTTCACAGCGCTTCAAAGTGGATTACATTCAGGTACTGTAGGTATTTCCTATCCCCCTATCCCCAGAGGGCTTACAATCTAAGAACTGGATTTATCAAAATGCACTATATATTGCATGTGATAGGAAAAGGGGTGTGTTTTATGGTAATAGGCAGTTTATCTTTATTGCAATTTGCACTAATACCTATGCAAAGTGTGATAACTTGGTAGGTCTAAGCTCCTGGAGAGCCAGCCTAACTGTCAGGGCCCTTCTACAAGAGAGAGAGAGAGAGAGAGCATGAGAAAGAGTGAGACTAGCCATAATGCCCTCATCCTAGGTAGGTATTTATATCGCTATAGGAGGCCCACCTAGTAACTCAAGGTGAGGTTTAGGTATTAGTGTAGGGGTTAGGGGCCACTGACATTCAAAATGAGATGTACAAGGGGGGTGCTATTCGCCATGAGGCAAGATGGTGCTTGATTCTTTGGTTCCCACTTCCCCTTGCACAAATCACTCGAACCAGCAAGCTATCCGCACCCAAGTGAGTGCTAAAACCTGCCTGAGTTATTCAGTATTCCGGGCTGATGACCACCAGAAAAAAAAGCGATCTGCAAAGGTTTTCTTTTGCACGAATGATTACGGAGTCAAAAAAGCAGGCCCTGATACCATGGACTGCACGGAGGGAAAAGATAATGAAATGGAAGCCGAAGCTCCGATACTCTCCCCCCAAGTGAAAACAGAGCCCCCGCCGACCTTAGCAGATCTACCTAGTAAGGCCACCATGAGAGAATGGTTTATAGAACTTCGGTCTGAACTAAAAGCTAATAAAGAAGAGTTATTAGAGTTGTTCTCAGAGCTCCGAGAAGACTTCCTAGCCCTGGGGCACAGGGTCAATGAACTAGATTCACGTCTTGATGACCAGGATAACACCATAAAAGAACTGACACAAAACAAGATAGAGACTCAAACAGAATTACTGTCGTTGGCGGAGAAACTTGAAGACTTAGAGAACAGGTCTCGGTGTTATAACATTCGCCTTAGAGGGATTCCTGCAACCTCAGACTATGCTGACAGTATGGCCACAAACTTTTTGTGCTTTCCTACTCACGCAGACGGGGTCTGGGAATGACTTACAAAAAGAAATGGACACCTCCACACTCACGATTGGGAAAGCGCATCGGGCACTAGGGGCTCGAAGGGAAAATGGAGCTCGAGACATTATTATCAACTTCAAAGCTTTATTCAGAAAGAGCAAATTTTGGTTATCACTCGCAAGAAACGGCAATGGGCATGGAACAACTTGGAAGTAGCAGTCTACCAAGACTTAGCCGCAATAACCCTTAAAAAGAGGTATGAACTGAGACCAGCTACTGAATCTCTGCATCGTACTGAGATAAAATATCAATGGAACTTTCCATTTGCCTTATCATTCCAACATGGAGGCAGGACCTAAAGAGTGAAGAACATGGCGGACGCCACAGCAACATTTCAAGAGGCAGGCTTAGCAATTACGATTCCGGAATCTCTCGCGAAGGTGCCTAAACCACGAGCAGCCATGCTACCTAAATGGCAGAATTGAACGGAACAGGCAACGCCCAAACATCAGATCGGGGACATACCATGAAGACTTTTCGGATCAAGGCTGAATGTGAACTGTTCGCTATGACTCTTGCATAAAGAACAGCACCTCAGGCCAAGAGGACATTTAAATTAAAAAATGCAATTACACAGGTTTGAACTACAAGCTAAGTGAAGGGCTTATATAGAAAGTGTAATATCTTGTTCACTTTAACATTTAAACTGTTGGTTCCAAGTTTTAATACTTAGAGTTTTATCTATGCATTTTAATTACTTTTGGGGGGGAGGGTCGGGTCGGGTGAGGGGCCTTCTTGAGCCGACTGGTGAGTTCCCCAGGGAGGGATCCAGTAGGAGGACCACGGATCATCAAGGGGGAGGGGAGGGGGTTGTCCATCTACACTCAAAGAAAGGGAAGCAAAATACTTTCATAATGGTGCGCTATGTAAGGAAGGGCTTTCTAATAGATTCACTAACAGGCAATCGACGGTACAGGAATATCAAGTACATAGCCAGGGGTTTTTTCAATCATTCTTCTAATCTCGTTATACCACAGAGCCATGTCAATAAAAATTACTACACTAAACGTTAAAGGTTTAAATACCTACAGAAAGCGTTATCTGCTCCAGAGAGACTTGACCCGACTGAATGTAACTATAGCATTCATTCAAGAGACACATATACGTAAAAGGCATGAATGCCTGATGTCTTTTCGTGGATACCCTCATATATTTCTAGCAGCAGTGGGGAAAGATTGCAGGTATGCTGGAACGGGCATTCTGATTTCTTCCTCCATTTTATTTGACACGCTAGAGACAATTATTGACGATAAAGGCAGATTTGTTTTTCTCAAAATCAAAATGGGTAATGACATATATTCTCTCCTGTCTATCTATGCACCCACTCACGACCAGGCCACATTCCTTGTCAAAATACAACAGAGCCATGGAGAGGGATATATCATTTGGGGAGGGGATTTTAATCTTACAATTCACACAGCAATGGATAACTCTTACATGAGCTCTCAGCACAAAAACTTGCTGGGGCAAAAAGCTAGGAACATTCTCACTACCATTATAAAGAGGTGGCATCTAGCAGATGTCTGGCGTCAACATAACCCAGCATCTAGATCATACGTTCTATTCTAAACCTCACAATTCATACTCTCGTATTGATTTCTTCCTAGTGGACAACTGTGTGCTCCTAAAAGTTAAGCAGAGTGAGATTGAGCCAATAACTTGGTCGGACCATGGAATGGCCTGGCTGGAGGTTTCAACTAGTGTAGGACATGGGGGTCTGATCTTCTGGAGACTCAATGTATCTCTACTACAGAACAAAACATTCGTACAGAACCTAACACACCAACTGTCTGAATATTATCAATTCAATCATAATCAGTCTACTACAGTTAGCTGCATATGGGAGTGCTCTAAAGCTGTAATCCATGACCATTGCATAGCTCACGCAACTGCTGTTAAAAAGGAAAGGGAGTCTGAGAGGCAATTACTACTAGCTTAAATAGGCCAATTAGCCAACCAACACTTCCAATCCCAATCTGATAAGGTATATCGATAGCTCATGGAGGCACGTTTTAAGTTAAACACACTGGAGGATGCACAAATAGCTTATACCTTGGAACAGTACTCTCTTGAGAACAGTACTCTCTTGTGAAGATTTGATAACCTTCAGAGTGAGGAAACTCACCCAAAGATGAGATTTGTGCAAGTGTGTGTAGTTATTCAGTGCGAAAGCCGGCAGCAATCGCACCGCAGATGTGTGACCACTGCCAGCTATTGCAGGACCACCCCCCACTTTGCCCCCCCCCCCCATTATTACTGGATTCTCTAAGGTCTGTGACCTTAGAGAATCCAGGCCTTAGTGCTTTGCATAGGTATTAGCACAAATTGCGATAAACTGCCTATTACCATAAAACATGCCCCTTTTTCTATCACATGCAATATTTAGTGCATGTTGATAAATCCAGGCCTATGTTTTTAAACTTAGCCATATAATTTAGCTGGGTAATGCGTCAAATCTTCATTATCTAGACAACTTATTAGGATAAGTAGACCGCACCATAGCTCACCCCCATCTTATCCAGCTAAGTTTAAATTTAAAATCCGTTTGGCTAGCTAAGTACCAACTTGCTAGATAAAACCCTTTGACTATGAACCTCTGATTGTTTTGATATTTTTAAAAATTAAATATTATTCACAAATAAATAAAAAAAGAAAAAGAAAACAAATGTATGGAATTGCATTGAAGTTATTTAAAAAATTGAGCAAAACTGATATTTAGTATTTCATTTAAGCCTTGGATAAAGAAGCATAGCTGTCTTAATAGAAAAAATTAAATTATGGTGCATTAAATTGTTTTTCAACATGTTATAATTTGATTGAATTTGATAGATGGAATTATAATAACCTGAATATTAAAATTAATTAATATCACAGTGGTGTTTCTACCAAATATATACTGCATATATTTTCTTTAACTGATCATTTTTCCTGAATCTTACAGAGTTGGGACATATAAGTACTTTTGACCATTTTAAATGAAACAGCATTGTGACAGAGGTGGGGCCAGCAGTTTTTGCTTCTTGCCTTTAATTTGAAACTATCACAGAGGAGGCATTCTCCCGTGTTTTCCTCCATTTAGTTCCAGATGACTATAGAAGAAACTCTACATACTAGAAAGGGATACAGAGGACTAAGCACATTCATGTGGAGCTGATTCAGAGCAAGGATTGATATAAAACCACATTAAAGTGGATTTAAACACGTTTTCCAAATTACATAACTCCTCTGAGTCACATTTGTAATAAACATAAGATGCAATTAATATTTTTTCATCAAACTCAATAAGTAACTTTTTTTCTATACATTTTTCTGATTCTCTGTTCATTTTGTAGATTGACTTGATCTCAGTAATATTATTTTGTACAGTGCCTTGGACTGAAGCACTTTAAGGGCGATTTTCAAAAGCCATTTTACCCGGGTAAATATCGATTTCCTCTGGTAAAAGATCTTTCTGAAAAATGACCACCCTTACCATGGCTAAAAGTGTGTATGGCAATCCACAACATCCATAATTTAACTGCATTTGGAGGGAACTTTCCTAGGATGTGTTTAATTCAGGAGGAGAAAAATAATGTTATGTAAGGTTGTTATTTTCAAATCTATGAATGCTAGTTTCAATGGAAAGAGTAGTCACAGAATAAGGAGGGGCAAATATCTAGGGGCACTTTTACCCGTGGCAATTTTCAATGTGAAAATGTTGCCTATTTTCACTTTGAAAAATGGGGCAAACTCCATGAGTAAAACGTGCCAAAAGACTTTGCAGCAATGTGGGCAGTTTAAAAATTGCTGCTTTTACTAGTAAAATAATAATAATAGCAACGCTAGTGGTGTAAACGTTATGAGATTAGAAGTCTAAGGGTGGTAGAGGGGAAGGACATAAGACAGGAAAGTAGTAGATTAGTCATAAAAGACACTTAATAGAAATACTAAAGCAGAGAGTTTTGCTTGAGCGACAAATTTAACTTAAAGGTCCAAAAGTCCCACAGCACTTTTTGCACAAATTTGGTTGAATAATGCTTTCTGTGGAATTTCTACTATTAGTATAAAGATGTGTAGTCAGTGGAGGGAAGGTGAAGTCCAAAGTTAGCCTTTCTTTTTCTAGTCCATTAATTAATCCAGTAAATCTAAGAAGCTCGTTTCTTTCTCAACACAAAATTTGATGAAGCTAATTAGAAAACCACTACTGGACATCGATTGGTTCCAATACTATGAACATCATCTGGCCTTTCCACCAAGCAGGGTGAAGAAAAAGCCCCTATCTCTAAACTTACAAAAAGTGGATATGTGAGACAATATTCATCACCATAAAGGAAACTGGCTTTCAAAATACAGGAATAGCAAGCAAAAATAGGACATGTTGCAGAAAGAGTCCTACTACAAAGTCATAAGCAAGATATTTTAGTGTCTGCAAGTATAAGACCCTAACTACAAGTCAACATGAACTTTTATGCCCCAGTGATGGGCATGACCCTCTTACCAATCCAAAAGAAGGTGAGCTCCTTCACTATATTTTTGTATGAGTTATTGTCAAGAATAAGTATGCCAGCTATTACAACAGACACTTACCACCTCTATGTCTGATGAGTGAAGAGTAAAACACCATTTCAAATATGGTTATACAGTTTCTATATATATTTCTAACAATGACAGAAATCATCAAGAGCATCATAGAAAGACAAAATCTCTGACTCTGAAACTCAAGGAAAGGGTCACTGACTAGGTGAGATGACACTGTATCTTATTGGGTAGCTAGTTATAAATAAATGCATTGTCTGGAACAGGCTACTCTACAGTTTCAGGTACAATACGGTGTTTTAATAATAATAATAATAATAATAATAATAATATTGTTCTCAAAAACAAAAAATATTCCAAGGTGGAAACATCAATATTTTTAGATAACTTCAAAGGATGTGAAGAAAGGAGTTGAAAAAACCTAAAAGAAGACAGGGAAATAAAGTTGAGCAAAATAGGTTCTCCCAGAGATTTATATTGCAAGGGTGAAATCTGTGAAGAGAGGATTTTAGAATCTAGGGTCATATAGGGGTAGATTTTCAAAGGGTATCTTATGCATGTATCCCCCGAAAACCTACCCCTGTGTGCGCCAAGTCTATTTTACATAGGCTCGACGGTGCGCACAAGCCCCGGGAAGCGCGTATGTCCCAGGGCTTTCAAAAATGGGTGGACCGGGGCGGGGCCGGGCAAGCGGTTCGGGGGCAGTCCGGGGGGCATGGTCGGGGGCATGACGGTGGGTCTGGGGGGTGGTCCCGAGTCCTCCGGCACAGGCCACTGTGCCGGAGGTTGGTGCGCCGACAGCCAGCCAGTGCGCACATGTTACGCCTGCCGGAGGCACGTGTAACTCGAAGAAATTAGGAGGGGAGGATTTCGGTAGGGGATGGGGGGGTGGGTTAGATAGGGGAAAGGAGGGAAAGGTGGAGGAGAGCTAAAAAAAAAGTTCCCTCCAAGGCCGCTCCGATTTTGGAGCGGCCTTGGAGGGAACGGGGGAAAGCCATCGGGGCTCCCCTCGGGCTCGACACGCGCAATGTGCACATGTGTGCACCCCCTTGCACGCTCTGACTTCCAGATTTTATAACATGCGCGTGGCAGAGTGCTCATGTTATAAAATCGGGTGAATATTTGTGAGCGCCGGGTCGTGTGCACAAATGAACCCCGTGCCCGTAGGAATTAAAATTGGCCCCATAGGTTTTATGTGTCGTTTTTTTTGTTTTTGCTTTTTTTTTTAGCTCTTTTCTTGCTTTCTTTAGCTGTCAGGCAAGTTTTCAATAGGTATCTCAGACTTATACATATTTAGGATTGTGAAACATTGATGCATATGTGCAGTCAGTATCTCTTATTGATTTTCTAAAGGCAGAATAGTAAGTTTAAGAAGAAAGAAGAACTGATTGAACATGAGAATGGACTTGGCCTAAGAGGCAGATTTAAAGACTGATGCACCCATTTTCTGAGATACAAACTTACAAAATGTTTGAGGGAAAAAATAAATTTGGCCAGAAAATAAAGTAACATTTACACATTTGCAAACACAATTTTAAAACATCCAGTTTACCTGGAGTATATTCCTCTTGAAGTCTTCTGGTATTCATTTTCACATTAAAATAGACAAAAATAAAGAGGAAAATTTTAAAACAAAGAATCAAATCCTAAGAAAGCTCAAACCACTGCTATACCCTCAAGATTTCCGAACAGTTCTACAGGCTCTTCTCTTCTCTAAACTTGACTACTGCAACGCCCTGCTACTAGGCCTTCCAACCTCCAGCCTCAAACCCATTCAAACTATTCCAGAACGCTGTGGCCAGAGCACTCACAAACAGCAAGAAACCAGACCACATCACACCCATCCTCAAAGACCTACACTGGCTTCCAATCCCTCAGCGAATACAGTACAAAACTCTAACCATCATCCACAAAATCATCCACAACAACCAAACCAATTGGCTGCCCACCCCACTTCTCCCCCATACTCCCACATGGAATCTTTGCTCTCCTCAAACTCTGGCCTCCTACAAATACCGCCCCCTAAAGCCACTCAATGGATATCAAAAAAGAAATGAACATTTTCCTATGCTGGCCGCATCCTATGGAACAAGCTCCCCCACAGAACTAAGAACAGATCCATCCACCCAATCTTTCAAGAAAAATCTTAAAACATGGTTATTCTGCAAAGCCTTTCCAACATCACACATGAACCAACCCGAAACCAAACCCTAACCATACACTCAGAGCAACCCCCCCCTCCCCACCACCACACCAATCAATGCTAATTGTTTCTCATTATATACTATTTATGCTTTCTATTTATGCTATCTATTTAACTATGCTACCCATCCCTATTACCCTCAATTTTTGCTATCTATTTAACTATGCTATCCATCCCTATTACCCTCTCTGTTACAAAATACACCTAATGATATATTGTTACCCTGGTTACTCTAATATTTACTACTATTTTTGCAATATATTCTTTTGCTATACCATTACTATTTATCTAATCTTTTGGCACTGCTATACTACTATTATTTATGCTATCTTTTTGGCACTGTTTTTTACCCATGTTCCTACTATAACTTCCTATGACATTCCTCTAATCATTTATGTACCTGTCATAAATTATTTGTAAACCGATGTGATATGTAATCGAACACCGGGTATATAAAAACAAACAAATAAATAAATAAATACACAAAATTCTTACCAAAAAGTTGTGTAAAAATATATAAATACTTATCTAATGTTTTTTTTTTTGTTTTTTTTTATTATTTATTTCTAAATTTCAAATTTTTACAATTCAATAATTCAATTGCATTTCAAACAAGAATTTAAATTCCATCATACATTCATCAACTTAAATCTTATAGATCCATTTAAAACTAATTCCTTCCTTGTTTCTAATGTACTAAACAAGATACTTTGGGGAGAGATCATAAGCAATATTTCAAGAAAATATTAAGCATTTCAAATGAAATTAAATATAAGGGACCTACCAGGCCTATTCATAAACCCAATTTTTCTTAGGACTGGGATTAATCCTCCCTCTTTTGACTACGATATTCCTCTAAGAATTTCTCAAGATGTTTCTGGTTCGTAGTAAATATATTTTTTACCTTCTACATACATCACTACTTTACATGGAAATCTTACAGCAATTTTAATTCCAAATGTTCTCGCCTGGTTAGCCAATATCAAGAACTTTTTTCTCTCGCTGCTGTGTTTCCCTGGCCACATCAGGGTATACCCATATCTTTTGGCCTAAGTACAAGGAGGGACCTCTTTTCCAAAATTTTTTTAATACTTATTCTATTTCTTACCCCACTTAATACCACTTTTGCCAGTAATATCTCCTACTAAAGAAATAATAGTACATTTAATTTGTATTTACAGTTGTTTTATCTTATAATTGTATATAAACTGCTACCGCTCTCTTAAGCTGGCAGACTCATTTGCTAGATGAATTTTATAAATTAAGGTAAACCTAGTAGGATGAGGATATTGGTGAAAATCTCTTTTTGGGGGGAAGAGGGAATAATATCATAGGTCTTTAAAACTACATCCACATTGTTCCTAGGTCACCACTATGAGGAATAGAGAACCCTCCTGGAGGGCAGTTCACACAATTCCTGCAAAGATGCCCTTGATCACATTCAAACAGTGCAAGAATCTGTAGGACTTACTATGTAACAGTAACACTGCAGCCGAAAATAACATAAAGGCATGGTTTAATATCAGGTTGCTAGAAGTGTGATCACAACTATTGTGAACATGATCTGCAAATCACAAGTACTGGAAAAATTGTAACCATTTGAAAAGTATGACACTAAACATTGTATTTTATTGAACACAACTGGGTAGTATATGGCATATGATAGAATATGAATGTCACAAAAACAAAATATTGGCAAAACAAAGATAGCATTAAAACAATAAAAGAATTACTTTCAAAACTGCTTGCATGCTTGATACACGCATGTATATGGATACACAGTAATTTATTATTATATTATTAACCTGCACACAAATGATATGTGCAGGCTATAAAATACAAGTACATATGCACGGATATTTGCTTCCATGTGTAAAAACCATGAGCTGTGCAGGTTCGGACTTATCTGCAAAAGTAATTGTACTTATCCAGATAAGTTCTGATTTATAAGGCTAAGTAGCAGTACTTAGACCGTTAAGTCAGAAAAGTGCTACTTGTCCATCTAATTTGCACTTTTTCTACTTATCCAGCTATCTTACATACCTGGATAAGTAACAAATAAAAGCACTATTTAGCTGAATAAGTTCAAAATTTTCTATCTAAGTAGCATCAAAGGCATTATTTAGCTGGATAAGCCAGAATTTAGCCAGATAAGTGTGCGAAAATGATAAAACCACGTATCTGTACATCATATTTTAATGAGATGCATGAATAGATTTTACTCATGTACTTAGATGCATTTACTGTCATATCAGCTTTTACATGAGTAAGTCAGGGAATTTAATAACATGCATGTAACAAAGAAAACCAGTTTTACCAATAAGTCTTTGAGTCACCCAGTCCATCTCCAGATCATGAAGACTCTCCAGGCTCTTCAACATTGTTCCCCTATTTCACCTAGACCCCCACACAGTAATTTTTTTCATTTTAAGATGTTTATGATCACTTTACACCAGATACTGAGCAGAAGTAAACAAAAGACTTATGTGCATCACACCGCAGGTTGTAAAATAGCAACTAGGAACGGCAACTTTTCAAACAGGTATATGAGCGCACACATACACATATGTGTCAGTGAGCGCCCAGAGACATGGCCATTTTGTAGCTTGCCCACACATATGTGTGCAAGTTATAAAAGAGTAAAGGCATATGTATGTGTGCACCTAATTTTAAGCTTGCGTGTTCTCAGCAGTGTACGATGGCTTAGCTTACAGACTCGCAACTGCCTGTATTTTAAAACAGACACATCCAGCCAAAGACCAGTTCAACCAGTCATCTCCAAGGTCCTCCCAGTCCCCCTAGTTATATAGCCTTCACCCCCAAGAGTTACCCTGTCGCAGATGCCTGTATTTTGTTTTTCAACCTACACCTCCTCCATAGTAGAAGTAAAGTTGCGTGACATTGGACCTGGGCGCATACCTAGGTGTGTAGGAACTTGCATGTACATCTCTTGGTCTCGTCCCAGAACACCAGCACCACCCGCACAATGCACCTTTTTCTTATGATGTGAGATATGCATGCATTGGCACTTGTGCATGCATCTGCCCATTTTATAAAATAGAGTGAACCTGCACTAGTGCTAGATGCATGCTCATCTCCTGATTTTGGTGCACATCCAGATTTTAAAATCCACCTCTATGTATGTAACTATTGGCCCCTTTCTGGAATGCCCTGGCCCACCCCTTGTTTACATGCGCAAGCTTATTCACGATTCCCAATATATGTGCATAGGTTGTGGTTTTTAAAATAGCGAATACTAGCATAAATGCTATTTTATGCACACATCTTTTGAAAATTCTCCTCTAAGGGAGCACTTCAGTACAATTAATAGAAATAATTGTAAATACCCTCTAGCCTTATGTTTCAATGACTTTGATCAAGGCATATATGAGTATTTAACTTATTTCTTTGAGAAAACAAAAACTCAAGCTGTGGGGAGATAAACTAAAAAGAGTTTTCTAAATTGAAATGTTATAGATTGCAATTCTTTTTACCATGTCACTAAAGGGTATGAATGACAAAAAAAAAATGATGATTTGTACTTTTGATAAAATCCTTATATTTGCAGGGATCCAGTTAGTCCCCTAGAAGGATTTAGTTAGATGGCACCATTAGTGTGGGGAGGAGACATAGTAGCAGCCTTGTGGCTTTATAGCTCCCTCATGTGGAAGCTTGTAAATGGTAGGCTTCTCTGGCACTTAATGCTTTGATACCATTTTACTGTGTGGATTTCCCTTTTTGTGTTTGCAGAGGTAACATCTCTTATCTGTCCTCTTGTTTTCATGTTGAGTTGTTGACTCTATGGAGTCTTTTATTTGGATGGGAGTTTCTTTCCACCATTCAAATCTACTCTATAGTCTTCAATTAATTTATTTTAGTTTGGAGTACCCAGTAATTTGTGACTCAGTTAAGCTAATTTAATTTCTGCCTCTACCTTCAAATGGGAGAGGTTCCTGTGATCATCAAGACCCAAGGAAAGGATGACTTTCAGCCCTCCTGAGGAAATGGAGGAAGGTGAGATAAAGAAAGGATTTGGACTCCATCCAGGGCCCAAGGTACATCTGCTGGAGATAAGGGAAAGATGAAGTCTATAAATCTAATATCTTGTTGCCCAAGAATACGTATGAACACGAATAAGAACATATATCTGCTTTGGTTCTGACCTAGATTATGAATATTGATTCAGAATGTGATTGTTAAAAAAGATGTTGAATGATGATTTTGTAAACTGTTGTTGATCTTGTTCTGGAATGACGGTATACAAAATGCCTAAATAACTAAATAAACAAATAAATAAATAAATAAGATGAACTATGAGAGTATCATCCTAATACTGAAAGGGAGAGAAGGAGAAGGGTTTTGTGCCATTCAGATACTGTGAGGAGAATAAGGAGAGAGAGGAAGACATGAGGAGGAGATGGGAGATAAATGACTGTGTTATATGAACTCCTTCATTGATGCTTCACCATATTAGGAAGGAAGCCATTTAACTTGCCTTGTATCCAATGGGAATGAAAAAAAATCCTCAACTTAAACAATTAATTCAGTTGGAATTACCATTTTTAGACTTGAGAAGGACTGCAAGAAGTCACAAATTTATTTATAAGCCTTTATGCCATCTAAAAGTAAAACCAATCAGATGTATAGATTTTTACTTGAATATTTTACAACCTGTTCAGTTAAAAAGTATTGCTGGAAACTACCAAGGTGTTCAGCATTGTTCTTACTATATGGTGACTTTGATGCTTATGCAAGTTGAAATCATCATTGCTATACAATAATAAAAAAGGAATTTAAGATAAGCAATGCGAACGACTTTAAAGCGATTCTTTCCCCACCACTCGAGGAAACTCTGAAATGATATCTTTAACCATCAGCAAATGAACTGATTTAACACTATAAATTGAGATATGGCCTTTGGAACTACTACCCCAGTTCAAACACCATAAGGGTACATATTTAATTAGGCTTAGCTGTTATTTAATATTGATGTTTCTATGGAGTACTTATATTGTTATGTAGATTTGCATTTGATTGTTATGTTAGTTTTGAGTTTTGTTTGTGTTTTTATGATAGATCATTATGCATGTGTTACTGTACATGGCTTCTGCCAGTCCATTAAAACATTTTGAAATAAATAAATAAAGGTAGAGTTATATGATGCTAAAGATACAGGAAAGCAAGAGTTATTTCTGGTGATGATATAAAAATGATTGATATCTGGAAGCATGGAGAGGAAAGCAGAACTTATAGAAATGACACCTGTAGTGATACTGATAATAAGGATGTAGCTGCATACAAAACCCGGCAGGCCGTGACCTGTCACTAGGGGGGGGGGGGGGGGGGGGGGGGAAGCAACAGCGGCACACACTCACGTATTGAAAGTACCACAGAGATCAGATGTGGATAAATTGGCCGCAGCTTTATTCATAACAACAACCAACATCATTGTGGTCTGTGCGTATTTCAAATCGCTATATCATCTCTTTTCTGTTAAAACCTGCTTAAAATGCCTTTTGACCCCCTTTTAACATTCATTCTGTAGCTTGCCTAAGCCTGCATGAAGATATGAGATAATCTCTTTTAAGTTCCTTTTCTCCCATGACCTCCCCTTTTTTTATATTTTCTCAATGGACAAGTTGTTTTGTCTTACAATGTTGTCACATTGTTTCCTATTCAATGTATTTAACCTACGTATCAAAGATTATTTACTCATTTTCAGGGAATTGTTACTTTGTATTAAGCCTGTTATTACATAGAAACATAGAAATGACGGCAGAAAAGAACAATTGGCCCATCCAGTCTGCCCAGCAAGCTCCCACATTTATTTCCCAAACTTATCTGTTTCACCAACCACCAAGTTCATGGCCCTTGTTGGTAACTGTTTGATTCCAATTTCCTGCCATCCCCTGCCATTGATACAGTGAGTAATGTTGGAGTTGCATTAAAGGTGAGCCTAAGTCTTATGGTTAAGGGTTGTAACTGCCGCATAAAGCAAGTTACCCCAATGCTTTTTTTAACCCAGACTGCACAGATCAATGCCTTTTTGGATATTGTCTTAATGTAAATCCTCTTTTCCACATTTATCCCTGCTGTTTAAGCAGAGAGCAACGCTGTATATGCATTCAAAAGTGATGTATCAGGCTTAACTGATTTAGGGTAGTACTGCCATAATAAGCAAGCTACCCCCATGCTTATTTGTTTACCCAGATTGTGAGTTCAGTCCTTGTTGTTGATACCCCTTATATCATTATATACTGATCATTTGAATCAGGTATGTATGTTTCTATGTACCTCTTGCTTTATGCCTATCTTTGTGGGTTTTCAATTTATTTTTTGGTTTTATTTTATTCTGTCCACAGATAATTCCTTATATCCAATCAGTCTGTACTCATCCCTCCCTATGCAGCCTTGTGAAGCACGGTCCCATGTCATGGGGAATGAATTGTTAAAAAATAATTCATCACTGAGCAATTGTTCAACCTGCACATTGTTTGTGGATTTTGCTTGGATAAAAGGACATTTATCTTCCATTTATGATAAAGGATATTTATCTTTCATTTATGATGAGATGCATTCATCTCTTTGAATTTATCTAATGTCTCTTGTTGATTTGCAACCATATTAAAACCTAACACAGCCACACAACTATCTATTTTATTTCCTTACTTTGTATATTCTGTGCACTGGTTCATTGTTTTTTTGTGTGGCATTTATAAATGACAACAAGTGAGGTGATCAAATTTTCCAATGACATAAAAATTATTCAAATTTGTCAAATCACAAGAGGATTGGAAAAATTACAAGAGGACATTGCAAAACTGGGAGACTGTGCATGCAAATGGCAAATGAAATGTAATGTAGACAAATGCAAAGTGATACACTTAGGGAAGAGTAACCCAAATTACAGTTGCAAAATGCAAGGTTCCACATTAGAAGTCACCACTCAGGAAAAGGATCTCAGTGTCAACACTGAAAATACGTTGAAATCTTCTGTTCAGTGTGCAGCAGCAGCCAAGAAAGCAAATAGAATGCTAGGGATTATTAGGAAAGAAATGGAGAATAAAACAGAGAATATCATAATGCTTCTGTATTGCTCCATGGTGCGGCCTAATCTTGAGTACTATGTTCAGTTCTAGTCATCACATGTCAAGAAAGATATAGCAGAATTGGAAAAGGTACAGAAAAAGGCAACCTAAATGATAAAGTGGATGGAACAATTCCCCTATGAAGAAAGGCTAAAGAGGTTAGGATTTTTCAGCTTAGAGAAGAGACGGCTGAAGGGGCAGGGACTGGTCCTGTTCAATATCTTTGTGAGCGACATTGCGGACGGGATAGAAGGTAAGGTTTGTCTTTTTGCGGATGACACTAAGATCAGCAACAGAGTGGACACGCCGGAAGGAGTGGAGAGAATGAAGACGGGATCTAAGGAAACTGGAAGAGTGGTTGAAGATATGGCAGCTGAGATTCAATTGCCAAGAAGTGCAAAGTCATGCATATGGGGAGTGGAAATCCGAATGAACTGTATTCAATGGGGGGGGAAAGGCTGATGTGCACGGAGCAGGAGAGGGACCTTGGGGTGATAGTGTCTAATGATATGAAGTCTGCGAAACAATGCGACAAGGCGATAGCAAAAGCCAGAAGAATGCTGGGCTGCATAGAGAGAGGAATATCGAGTAAGAAAAGGGAAGTGATTATTCCTTTGTACAGGTCCTTGGTGAGGCCTCACCTGGAGTACTGTGTTCAGTTCTGGAGACCGTATCTACAAAGAGACAAAGACAAGATGGAAGGGGTACAGAGAAGGGCGACCAGGAAGGTGGAGGATCTTCATCGGATGACATACGAGGAGAGATTGAAGAATCTAAATATGTACACCCTGGAGGAAAGGAGGAGCAGGGGGTGATATGATTCAGACTTTCAGATACTTAAAAAACTTTAATGATCCAAAGACAACGACAAACTATTTCCGTCGGAAAAAAATCAGCAGAAACCAGAGGTCACGAGCTGAGGCTCCAGGGAGGGAAGACTAAGAACCAATGTCAGGAAATATTTCTTCACGGAAAGGGTGGTGGATGCCTGGAATGCCCTTCTGGAGGAAGTGGTGAAGTCTAAAAACTGTGAAGGACTTCAAAGGGGCATGGATAAACACTGTGGATCCATCAAGTCTAGTGGGCGTAAATAAAGAGGAGGCAGCAAAACACTGCACGGAGCGGCAGTAGCCACAGAGGCGTTCACGGAGTGGGATGCCCAGTGGCCAGTAGGTGTTCCACCTTCAGGCAGCAAAACACTGCATGAGCGGCAGTAGCCACAGAGGCATTCACAGAGCAGGGATGCCAGTGGCCAGTAGTTGGGGTTCCACCTTCAGGCAGCAAAACACTGCACGGAGTGGCAGTAGCCACAGAGGCATTCACGGAGCGGGATGCCAGTGGCCAGTAGTTGGGGTTCCACCTTCAGGCAGCAAACACTGCACGGAGTGGCAGTAGCCACAGAGGCATTCACGGAGCAGGATGCCAGTGGCCAGTGGTTGGTGTTCCGCCTTCACAGAGGGCTGCCATCTCCAAAAAAAACAAATACAAGAAACAAACAAAGCAGGGGTGGGTAAGAGTATGGGGCAGGGGTGTGGCCTGCTTGTTGCGGCGGTTGCTACCCCTGATTGAGCTGGATGTTCACTGGGATGCGGATACGGCGCTGCTCTCTGCATGGTGGAGGGGTGGAAGGGAGTTGGGGCCGGAGGGTGCTGGAAGCCAATAGTGATGGGTGGGAGGGAGAAAAAGGGTGGGAAAATAAATAAATAAATGGATGAACTGCGTGGCTTGCTGGGCAGACTGGATGGGCCATTTGGTCTTCTTCTGCCGTCATTTCTATATTTCTATGTTTCTATGTTTCTATGATAGAGGTCTGTAAAATAATGAGTGGAATAGAATGAGTAAACATTAATCAGTTGTTTACTGTTTCAAAAAAGTACAAAGACCAGAGGACACACAATGAATTTACTGGGTAATACATTTAAAACTAATAAGAGAAAATATTTTTTCCTCAACACATAATTAAGCTCTGGAATTTGTTGCCAGAGGATATGCTGAAAGCTATTAGTATAGCTGCATTTAAAAAAGGTTTGAGCAAATTTTGGAGGAAAAGTCCATTTACAATTATTAAGGTACAGTTGCAGAAATCCATTGCTTATTCTTGGGATAAGCAGCTTGGAATCTATCTACCCTATGGGATCCTGCCCAGGGGTGGATTGGCCTATCGGGGGATTGGGCTTCCCCCGGTGGGCCGGTCGCTCCCATCAAGTGATTTTTTTTTTATAAACTTCCCAGCCAAAGACATGAAGAGGGTCTGCTGGCACTGCAGCCTGAAGAGAAACCTGCGGGCAGGGCATGTGGAAGCACTAGGCCTGGGGCGCCACAGGCAGTGGTATCCCAAGGGGAGCCAATGCCCCCGGGCGCAGGGAGGCTCATGCGGTGCTGCGACAGGCAATTTGGCAGGGCTGTGGTGAGGCTCACGTCACCACGGCCCGAAGAAAAAGATCGCGTTTAAATGCGCTGATGCTCCTCCTCCTTCCTGCCTGTGCGGCCCTGGAAGTAAACATTGCCGGAGCCGCATGGGCAGGAAGGAGGAGGAGCATCAGCGCGTGCAGAAGAGGAACAGCCACCGCGGGCCACCGTGAATCCCAAGTGCAGTGGCCCGAGAAGAGGAAGAGGCCTGGTAGCAGGGCCGCCACAGCCTGAGAAGATTGGAGCCACTGTAGATCCCATCCCGCGGCAACCCGCGAAGAGGAGGCCCAGAGGTGAGAGAGAGGCTGAGGGTCTATAGAGTGTGTGTGTGTGTGCCTGTATGAGATGAGTTGAGAGATTGTGTGTGAGAGTCAGGCCCTGAATGTTTGCAGAGACAGCACGTGAGAGCCTGTGTGTGTGTGAGAGAGAGACAGCATGTGACAGTGAGAGCCTGTGCTTGAGCAAGACAGCATGTGGGAGTGAGAGAGAGCCTGTGTGTGTGAGACAGCATGTGCCAGTGAGAGACTGTGTGTATGAATTATTTTATATGAGAGAGCATGTGACAGTGAGAGCCTGTGTGTGTGTTTGAGAGAGAAATGCATGTGAGAATGAGAACCTGATTGTGTGTTTGAGGGAAGAAGATGGAGAGAAAAAAACAGAAAAAAAGATAATATAAAAGGAATTGGCAAAAAAAAAATAAGAAAGGGAAGGTAGAAAAAAAAAGCCTGTGACCAACCAATTAGAAAACTAAGATCAGACAGCAAAGGTAAGAACATAAGAACATAAGAACATAAGAAAATGCCATACTGGGTCAGACCAAGGGTCCATCAAGCCCAGCATCCTGTTTCCAACAGTGGCCATTCCAGGCCATAAGAACCTGGCAAGTACCCAAAAACTAAGTCTATTCCATGTAACCATTGCTAATGGCAGTGGCTATTCTCTAAGTGAACTTAATAGCAGGTAATGGACTTCTCCTCCAAGAACTTATCCAATCCTTTTTTAAACACAGCTATACTAACTGCACTAACCACATTCTCTGGCAACAAATTCCAGAGTTTAATTGTGCGTTGAGTAAAAAAGAACTTTCTCCGATTAGTTTTAAATGTGCCCCATGCTAACTTCATGGAGTGCCCCCTAGTCTTTCTACTATCCGAAAGAGTAAATAACCGATTCACATTTACCCATTCTAGACCTCTCATGATTTTAAACACCTCTATCATATCCCCCCTCAGTCGTCTCTTCTCCAAGCTGAAAAGTCCTAACCTCTTTAGTCTTTCCTCATAGGGGAGTTGTTCCATTCCCCTTATCATTTTGGTAGCCCTTCTCTGTACCTTCTCCATCGCAATTATATCTTTTTTGAGATGCGGCGACCAGAATTGTACACAGTATTCAAGATGCGGTCTCACCATAGAGCGTTACAGAGGCATTATGACATTTTCCATTTTATTCACCATTCCTTTTCTAATAATTCCCAACATTCTGTTTGCTTTTTTGACTGCCACAGCACACTGCACCGATGATTTCAGTGTGTTATCCACTATGACACCTAGATCTCTTTCTTGGGTTGTAGCACCTAATATGGAACCCAACGATATTTAAAATCGTCAGAAAAACAATTCACATCCCTAATGCTCAATCAATGCACAATTGGAATGAGGCAGGCCGTCGAAGCTTGCACGGTCATGTGGAGAGCAAATCTTAAACCTTTGGTACCATAATCACTTAAACCACACAATGAAAGGACATAACCATAAATTTTTATTTTCAAAACAGTGAGCACTTTATTATCAAATACATGAGTGTACTGTTTGAAATAAAGACAATGTTTTAGGGAATCACATTGTGCAAGGATTAGATAGCAAATAGTAAAAAACATTGAGCATTTGATGAACAGCACATTCTGTTTACATCTGTACATTAATAGATTGAAATGGCATCATGACATATACAGGCATTGCATGTTATCCTTTAGGCACAATCATGATTACTACTAAGAACATAGAAAGAGGAAGTGGCACCTCCTAAAGCTATAGTAGTGCTGTAACATAACAGCTATATTCAGTAGTACTATGTGCTCTGAAGACAAAAGCCCCAGACAGTCCATGTTGAAAGAGTACACTCAAAGGGGACAGGCTAAGGGCTACTGCAGCAAAGTTCAAGTAAAGGCAGCTGGCCCAGGTGAAGATGTAGAAGCATAGAGAAAGGAGGCCCATGTGAAGATGCAGCAGCATCGAGACAGAAGCATCAGTTGGAGTTGAGTTGAGAGGAAATAGCATCCAGAGCAGGAGATGAGACATGATAAGAAGAGGCAGTAGCTGCTACAATACAGGATAAAGCTTTAAGGAAGATGGAATACGGGAAGAGCATGGTGGAGGGCTGTACAGTTAGTCTGCGGAATCTAAAAAGCACAGTTGAAACTACTTTCTTCATGCTGGCACATGAACTTTGTAGTGAGGAAAGGTCCAGCAGGCTTCTCCATCTAGCCGGCACAGGAACTCTGTAGTGAGAATGGGCCCAGCAGGCTTCTTCCAACTAGCCGACACAGGAATTCTGAGTAGAGCCCAGGCCGAGCTTGTAATATACTTGTATTTATTTGACCTTAGAGGCCACATGGCTATGTACTTCATGGCCCCTTGCCATGACATGGCCAGCCTGTTGGTGGGGGCATGAGTTTGGGGGGGCCTACCCCTTGCCTGTCTACCACCTCGGGGACTGCTCTGTGGTGTCAATTTCACTGATGGCACTAAGAACTCAGGTGGAGGCTCTGGCATCCTTTGTAAAATCAGAGTCAGCACATTGGTAAGGATGCTTATAGCTCCCATCGGTGCAGTAAAATTGTGGGTTTAGGCTTCCGTTTGCTGTTGCAGAATCTGGTTTTGTCTGTTTACAGCCCTCCTTAACCCCAATAACTCTGCCCGTACATGCCTCTGGTGTTGTACTTGCCTCCTTGGCACTCCTGTATGGACTTTTCAAGTGGGGGGTGATGCTGATGGTGCAGGTGCTGCTGCTGGTGGCTGTGTTGGTAGTGATGGGCTTTGTGGCTGCAAAAGTGGCATTTGTGGGCTTGTGGCCTCCTCCGTGTGGCTGACTAGTGCTGGTTCTGGATGGCCCTGTGGTATGCTGGCTCTACCTTCACCTGATCCTGGAGGCACCCACTCCAATTTCTGCTCCTCCTTTAACTGGGATAGGTTGAGGGACACATTTAGTTGGCTTGGAGAACTCAGGGGTTCTAGAAAAACAAAGGCCCCAGCTGCCTGTGGCTGCTCCTGCTGCTCTTCCTCCTCCTCAGCACTGACCTGCGTCTGTGCATCCATGAGAAAAGGCTTTTCAAAAGCAGGTGGTGGCTGGCTGGTGCATGGCCCTTGCTAGCTGGTCCCTGGGGCATCTTAGCTGGTTCCTGGGGCATCTTAGCTGGTTCCTGGGGCCTTCTGGCTGAGATCAGTACATTGTTGGGTGAGGGCTGTGGAAGCAAAACATAAGACATAAGTACCAATGGGAATAAATACCTTTTTTATTTTGGTATCAGAGGTGCACTTTACTTCTTTCATTGTGAGCATCTGATGCCAAATGATGTGTACACTCATTGCTGCCTGCCCTTTTATAGATGAGATGAAATTACCAGCTGCGACTCTTGTGGTATCCAGCCACTCATCCATTCCCTAAAATACATCCAGTCCAAACCATTGGATTAGGCAATTCTCCATTTCAGTGATAACTATGGGACATGGGGCTCCTCCTCCCGTCATTTGTTGGTGTTGGTTTTGGGCTGCCACTTTGGCTTTAAGCTGCACCTTTATTTCTCTGTACTGGTGGGTGACCTGCTCCCCACATCTTTGTATGCCCTCTGCCTAGGGATGTTCTGGACTAGGTTTCTCCAGAACTTCACCTTGGCTGCATTCAATGTTTTAGCTGGCTGGCATAGTTTTCCAGGACTGCTATTACCATTTCGTTCTCCATGATGCTGAACTTAATGGCATGGAGACAAAAGTATCCTGCTGCCTGACTGCCAGATTGGGGTGCCACTTCCTCTTCTGGAGAGGTGTCCTCCCTGTCCTCACTCTCTATCCCTCTCAGCTCTCCCCTCCCTTCCTTCCCCCCCCCCCCCCCCCCTCCTGGCCCTGCCTTGCAAATTCCATTCCCTGCTGCCTATCTCTAGCCTGGATTACTCCTCCCTCCCTCCATGCCTGCCTGCCTATCCCCTTCCCCATCTGTCTCCTCCTATCCCTTCCATGCTGCCTCTCTCCACTCCTGTCCCTACTCGACTCCTACTTCTCCTACTCCTAACAATCCTGCCCTCATCCTCCTACCTCGTCTCCTCCCTCCTCTTCTAACACCTTTCATGCTCTATTCTCGCCACCTCCTTCACGCCTCCACCACTTGCCACCTCCTCCATTCACTAGCTCTTCCACTCCTTCACTCACCACCTCCACACAACACCTCCTCCACTCCTTCACAGAAAAAGACAAATGGTCAAACTTCACAAACACAAACTTTCACACACACACACACACACACAGACAAAAGACAAAGGTTAACATTCACAAAAGGCAGCACAAGACAACACACTCAGAACTCACTATTATAAACTCCTATCACCACCACAACAACTACCCTCCTCTCCTCTCCTCTAAAACATGCCTCAACATACCCTCAAAGATACAGCTGCAGGAAGGCTGTATATATAACCTGCAAAAATAACATGCTGCGCAATGATGCAATGCATACGTGATGACATAGTGCTGTGTGTGTTACCGTTATGTCGCATGCAATAACATTTCGCCACATGTGTTAAAATTTCATCGCATGCGTTAGTTAGCTATAGCCCTTACATTATCCTAATCATGTCCCCTTTTTTATCGTGGGCACTATTTTTGCTGTATTTATAACATTTTGAAGAATCTAGGCCTTGGTTTCTTCAGCAGTGGTATTAAAACAGATTTTTCAATTCTCTGGCAAATAACCCTTTTGTAGTGAGGAATTCACAATCTGATATAAGCCAAATGAAAAACAGCCTGAAAGAGCTTTTATGAAAATGAGGGTCAAGAGTGAAACAAACACCAGGTAAATCTGCAACCTGACAAAACTTCCTTTACCTCCAATGATTTCACTTGATCAAACTCAGTCATTCCTTCATCCAATTGCAATGCTAAACCTTCCTCCACATCTTCTGTACACACAACATGAGTTTTCATAAACTTCATCTCTTTACTACTACTTTGAATCTTCTCCAACCAGCAACATACAAAGCTATTCCCATCCAAACTGTCTGGAATGCTATTAAATGGATTATAGTTTCTACCCATAAAATTCTCCACTATCTTAAATAGCTGTCTAGGTGCATTTTCAGCATTCTTTATCCAATCTTCCAAAAATATTCTTTTAGCTTTCATAATATAAGCTGAGTAAATAGTTATGACTCTACACCATTGCAATCTCACTTGCCAAATGTGCTTTTACCCACAGTCTCTCTACTCTTCTCATAATTTGTTGCTGCACTCTAAGATTTGTTGAAAACTATTGAGTCATCCCCTTTATCTTGCAAGACACCATCCTCTCAGGTACCACCTCATCCGATGTCTGTGACAACAATCTATCCCAAGTATCTACCATTTTGTTTACATCATCTCCCATAAAATCTAACTCTTTCTCTATCCAAGCTAGCAGAAAGATGTCTAAATTAATTTTACCCCAACTTTTCTTAGTTATCTCATTCATCATAACATAGCCTCTAGTGAGATCCTGAAATGAAAATTCAATAACTCTATGGTGTGACCACGGTATCACCCGATTCCCAACAATACACAATCTATATTGGTTAAATTAAATTCAACAGAGCCAAAAGTCAAATCTAGCATGTGAACTTTCAAGACTCAAACACCTATTATGTCTTTGGCACAATGTATATTACTTATTAGTTGAAACAAAAACACCTAAACACTTTTCACAAAGTGAAAAAAAAGATTAGTTTGACATGATTTGCTATTCTCATTCTTTTCTGCCATTACTAAAAAGAAGATTTTTCATCAAATGTTATAATTTTAAATAATTTAAAATACATAAAATCATCTCATTAAGTCTAAATCCAATAATTGGATTATTTTGCATTTTCCTTCATTTTTTTTTTTAGCTGAGTGTGAAAAGTAATGCCTATTTATTCCAGAAAGTATTGCCATTTTGCTTACATCTTCTGTGATCCAGGAGATCATTCTTAACTATTATTAAAACTAAGCATTATTGGCCAACGTTAACATGCAGAGAAATGGCCGAGAGGAGATTTCTCACATAAGAAGTGCTAAAATTATGTTTGAGATCAAAATGTGAGCCATAACCCTAAAAATGGTCTAGTTAATATTGGCTATGCTAGTTATCCAATGAGTTCATGCTGTTATAATGCTTTAAAGAAGTTATTTCATGGCAAAAATATGGCATCAATCAGTCTAACTGAGGAAGTTTAGCAATTAAGTTCAGATCTACATCACATATAGGTGATTAGGAATCAATATTTGTGTAATCCTATAAGATAAAAGGAGGATCAATGTAATCCAGAATAGTAAGATCATTCAAAGGATATTTAAATATTCTAAAGATCAGAGAAACTAAAAAATATTTCATAAAGCAGAAAATGATTAATTAAAATGTTACGAGCGCACGCGGGCGCAGTCGTCTCCAGCGGGTGGTGAGCCCATGGGCCACGGCAGGACTCAAGGAGGAGCCCAAAGCCACACTGTGGGAGGTGAGCTGAGCAGGCATGGGGAGCCAGGCGGGTACAAAAGCAGGGAGTCCGACCCTCAGCCGGACCTGCACGCCCATGGTAGCCAACACTGGGAAGTTGACTGATGAACGGTC
The DNA here is from genome assembly GCF_901001135.1 of Rhinatrema bivittatum. Classification (NCBI taxonomy): domain Eukaryota; kingdom Metazoa; phylum Chordata; class Amphibia; order Gymnophiona; family Rhinatrematidae; genus Rhinatrema; species Rhinatrema bivittatum. Next base: position 434,206,750 of record NC_042617.1, read on the forward strand.
CTCCGACTGTTCCCGGCCCTTTCGGACCTGCCGCTGGGAACGGCAATGGGCAGCAGGCCGGACAGAGGCAAGGGCAGACAGAGTCCTTTACACTGAAGACATCGTAGACAAGGCAGGTGCAGACATCGTAGACAAAGACTAGTGCAGACATCGAAGAGGAGGGCTGGAAGGAGACACGGGCACTGTCCCTGAGGGCGCCCTACTCAGCCCACCCACGGGACTGAGTCGCGGACCACCCCGTCCCATACGCGCCCTACACAGCCCAGGAAGGCTGGTCGCGGACCACGTTGAGAACAGGAGAGCGCAGGGAAGATCCAGGCGAGCAGGAACTCCGATGCTGGGATACTGACATCCGAAGCCCCTTCGGCTGGCAGGCAGGGAAGCTCCAGAGCGCAGGGAAGAATCCCACCTGTTGGCCACTCCAGGGCCCAACAGGCCAGAAGGCTCAGGAGCCAGACAGGACGTAGGGCAGAACAAGCGGAACTGGATCAGGATATCAGGAACACATCAAGGCAGACGTCAGTAACATCAGGAAACAAACATCCGGACAGAGACAGGACAAGGAGCCATCAATACAAGGCAGACCATGGAAGACCTGGATCGAGGAAGAGATACAGGCAACTGTAGCACTCGATCTGCAGGCCAGTTGCAAGTGACAAGAAAGTCTTTATATACTGGAGGTTGTAGGCAACTCCCTGGGAGGAGTTTATCTGGACCGCCCCTCGCTGGTCCTATAAGTAAGGTGGAGAGCTGCGGGCCAGCCCCTAGGGAAACGGGCGTGGCTGGAAACCAGGAAGTCCAAACAGCCAAGCAAGCCACAGGAACAGCTAGGCCTCTGAGGCCCTGGAGCAAGTCCTGGATGGAACACAGGCGAGGCCCTGGCTTCGGAGCGGCCTCCGGTGGAAGGTGAGAGACCACCTGTAGCGCAGCAACAGGGGGGATCATAACATTAAAATACATGAATTTGGGGAAAACAGCTTAGAAGGTCAATAGACAAAGCCACAAAAGGCTTTACAGATGATTTTGTGCATAAAAGTGGCAAAGAACATGCATTGTCCTGTCCTGTTTCCTATATTTAATACTCACTATTTGCCATTTTAACATGCATAACCTTGCATTTGCAAGGACATTCACATAACTTATGCTAAATCACTTGTAAACTGAATAAGTATGCAAATCAGCTCAGTGATTCCACAGTAACAAAATTTAGTATGGAAAATTTTGCAAAAGCATAAATTTTTGTGAAACTGGAGGTGCAGTTAAGTTTTTCTCCAATAAAGTCCATGATTTCATGCAAATTTTATCACAAGAAAAATGTTGCAATGAGTCAAAAAAAGATTACAAAGACATGGAAAAAGAAAAATGAAGGGAGCCATGAAGCCTTTTATATTAAATTCTTACCCTCATGTCCCAGTTATAGAGTGACAAAAAATCACATGCCTTATCAAACATGAAAATAAATAGAATATGAGAACAGATGCAAAAATAAGTCCAGACATCAGAGTGTGGGAGAGCATTTAATATGAATGCTTTTCCCACTTTTCTTCTTTTTTTGTCCAGATCAAGCTTCATCCAGCTTATGTTGTTGACCTATTTAACTGGTTACCCCCAAATCTGTATATTTTGTTTAAATGTTCTAAGCCATTACAACATTTTATAACAATTAAATAGTTATATTAAACATTCTTTCATTTACTTCCTTACTTGAACTGGTTCTCACTTTTTTTTTTAAAGGATTGAACCAAGTTTACACATTACCCAAAGTGAACATAAAAGGGTTTTTAAAATTCTTTTGGTCTGCATATTTTCTAATAATGCCTTGGTGAAGATGCTCTCCACTCTATGAAAAGTGGAAGGAGACAAATCCAAGTATGCCTGACTCTCCAACTAGTCACTACTATTCCTGTTGGAAGCAATTGTCATGACTGTGAACAAAATAAAATAATTTTTTGCACTGATTATTTGTGTGGAGGGTCTTTTTAACACTAGATTTAAAATGTAAACATGTTTTCTCTATCTAACCATATATGATTATATTTTAAGTAATATTTTTGGCTGATGAAATATTAAACAGAAATTCCATATTCTACTAAGTGAAAAAGAGTTGGCAAGTACTAATCAGATTAAACTGTGAATTGTAAAATGGGGATGCAGTAAATTAAGAACAAAAGAAATTGCCATACTGGGTCAGACCAAGGGTCCATCAAGCCCAGCATCCTGTTTCCAACAGTAGCCAAACCAGGCTACAAGAACCTGGCAAGCACCCAAACATTAAGTGTTGCGTTGGAGTGGGCCCTTGGGCTGAGGTGGGGTTGATGCAACCCATAGGTAGGGACCTATGGATCCCCATTGTCGGCAGGTGGAGTGGGCTCATTGGCAGAGGCCGCTGGAGCTTCACCTATACCAGCCCTCGTTCCCCCTGGGTTGAGCCTTTGGGTGCCAGGGCCGGCAAGACTTAGGTCGGCCTCGAGGTTGGTTAGCAAGAGTGGTTGGTTCAGCCCAGAGACAGCAGACTGGGTAAGGTACTGGAACTCGAGCGCCAATGGAACTGAGGTTGACTGAGGGCACTCGAGCAAAGGTAGGCTGGAGACTAATAAGTCCACGTCCAGGGAGTAGGCTAGGAGAGGTGTCAATAACAGGCTTGGATCAGGGTCGGAGGCAAAGCGGAGGTAGTGGCAAGCAATGCTGAGATCTGATCACAGAGAAGTCAATAGCGAAAGTAAATCAAAGCAATGATCAAGGACTGGAGATAGGCAGTAGCATAGTCAGGCATAGCAAAGGTCTGGGTCTGGAGATAGGCAGACATGTGGTCAGGCGTAGTGGAGGTCTGGGTCTGGAGATAGGCATGGTCAGGAGTAGCGGAGGTCTGGGTCTGGAGATAGACTGAAGCGTGGTTAGGCAAAGCAAAGTCGATATCCATGCAGTCAATCCAAAACATAGACAGGACAGGAACGAGAAGAATAGGAACCGGGAACGAGGGTCAGAAACAAAGCATAGAGACGATTTTCTATCAGCAATGAGTACTCGAGTAGTGAGGTGAACTGTTGCAAAGGCAATGCTATGGAGCGAGGCCTGAGCTTAAATACACTGAAGAATTTGACGTCATCATCTGGCCAGGTTCCCGCCACTGGCCCTTCAAAAGGATAGGTGAAACGTGTGCACGTGCCTAGGGAGGGATGTGGCGCGAGTAGTGGCGTCTCTCCACAGGCCACGCGGAGAGGCCCGACAAGCAATGGCATCTTGACCTGAGTCGCTGGGAACTGTGGCAGAGCCAAGGCACCAGGGGCGGCCCGAGGTCGGAGCTGGCAGCCTACTGCCGCTAGCAAGGAGGAACCTGAAGCTGGAGTCTGTATAGAAAGGTGAGAGGGCCGCGCTACGGGTCTGCCATGGACGGCACGTATAACACTAAGAAGAACCCATGCTACTAATGCCAATAATATCAGAGGCTGTTCCCTAAGTCAACTTTATTAATAGCAGTTAATGGACTTCTCCAAGAATTTATCCAAACTTTTTTTAAACCAGCTACACTAACTGCACTAACCACATCCTTTGGCAACAAATTCCAGAGCTTAATTGTGCATTGAGTGAAAAAGAATTTTCTCCGATTAGTTTTAAATGTGCTAGTTGCTAACTTCATGGAGTACCCCTTATTCCTTCTATTATCTGAAAGAGTAAATAAGTGATTCACATTTACCCGTTCTAGACCTCTCATGATTTTAAACACCTCTATCATATCCCCCCAGAGACATCTCTTCTCCAAGCTGAACAGTCCTAACCTCTTTAATCTTTCCTCATAGGGGAGCTGCTCTATCCCCTTCATCATTTTGGTCGCCCTTCTCTGTACCTTCTCCATTGCAACTATATCTTTTTTGAGATGCAGTGACCAGAACTATACACAGTACTCAAAGTGTGGTCTCACCGTGAAGCGATACAGAGGCATTATAACATTTTCCGTTTTATTCACCATTCCCTTCCTAATAATTCCTAACATTCTGTTTTCTTTTTTGACTGCTGCAGCACACTGAGATGATGATTTCAAAGTATTATCCATTTTGATGCCTAGATCTTTTTCCTGAGTGGTAGCTCCTAATATGGAACCTAACATTGTGTAACTACAGCATGGATTATTTTTACCTACATGCATCACCTTGCACTTGCACTTGCACTTGTCCACATCACCTTGCACTTGTCCACATCTGCCATTTAGATGCCCAATCTTCCAGTCTCGCAAGGTCCTCCTGCAATTTATCATAATACGCTTGTGATTTAACTACTCTGAATAAGTTTGTATCATCTGCAAATTTGATAACCTCACTCATCGTATTCCTTTCCAGATCATTTATAAATATATTGAAAAACACCCTTCCAAATACAGATCCTTGAGGCACTCCACTGTTTACCCTTTTCCACTGAGAAAATTGACCATTTAATCCTGCTGTCTGTTTCCTGACTTTTAACCAGTTTGTAATCTATGAAAGGACATCATCTCCTAACCAATGACTTTTTAGTTTTCTTAGAAGCATCTTATGAGTGACTTTGTTAAATGCCTTTTGAAAATAATTTATTCAGCTACCTCCAAATATTGGAGTTAGCCCGATACCTGTAAGTCATTTGACTAACATCTCCTCCCCAGAATACTCTCAACACACCCCATCTTATTTGGCTAAATCTTAACTGGATAATGCTTTATTCAGCTAAAGGTTAGCCAGATATGTATGGAAAATATTCTAAACTCAACATTTAGCTGATTAACTTTGAATATTTGCCTCCTTATGTTTCCGTATACAAATCATTTCACCATTTCCCCTCTCACAAAGTGAGAGGGTGATTATAAAAAGAGTATTTTATTTTCCGCCTTTGTAATGGAGGCAAAGAATTGGATTAGGTGCTTATTCGTTAAAAATATTACAAAGTTGTTCATGGGATTCCCGTCACAATTTTTCTTGATGTTTCCCATATGATGGATGCCAAGAGAAAATATTTCTTGGGAATGCGGCACGATGTTTCTAAATTGAGGGAAACGTTTGTTTTAAAGCATCCTGTTTAATGTATTTTGTATAAGAATCTCAACTATATTTTCTGGGAACCAATTCAACTTTCTGACATTCTAGTCAAAGAAAAGTAACTATGTGAATCACATTCCCTAATTGATGTTAGATTTGTTATTTCAGAAAGCTAAAGATTAAGAGGGAGAATTACCAAGCCACAATGTTTTATCGTGAGGGTAGGGGATTATCATGGAAGGTGTAGCCTAGATATTTCCCTCCCCTCTAACAAAATACTGTGCAATATCACTGCATTGTTATTTACCACAGAAAAATGTGGCAAAGGTTGCAAAAACATGTGATGGCAGCCTGGGTTGCACAGGCCCGCCATCGTTTTAAAGAGGCAAGTGGCCCAAAACCCACCTCACCAAAAGTGTATAACCTCCCACAGGAGTCTTACAAGCCTCCAACCGACACCACTGCCACCTCTAGAGGTGGTGCCAACCACGAAGGTTGTACAAAAATAGAATAAATGTCACATGGTAACATCATGCCTTGTACCCTAAACCTTCCCTTTGATGAACAATTACCTCCATGACCAAGCAGAGCTCCCCCATTCCCATAAAAACCACCCCTAGTAGCAATCGCCAGTTGGGAAAGGAGGGTGGTCCAGGGATTGGATGGGGGTCTGGGGTCACCCCTAAACCATCAGGCCCTGTTTTCAAAGTTTGGGGTCCCACAAGACCCCAGGGATTAGTCATTGGTTGGTGAGTGGGAAACATGTGGGCCTGCAACTGGGAGGTTATTAGGTTTGTCTTGACTGGGGAGTAATTTTTCATCAAAGAAGAGGATTTACGGAAGGAGTGTGGCATCACCAAGTGAGTTTTATTATATTTTTCTACAATTTGGGGGGTGAGTGGGGAGGAGTTTTATCACTTTTGGGGAGGTATTAGTTTTGGGCCATGTGGTGCATTAAGACTTCTCCTGAGGCCATCGGGATGCACATTAGCATCCCAATGGCCCCTGGAATCAATAATTCCACCTCCCTGGAAAGCAATAAAATAACAGGGCGGAATTTTTTCTAAGTCAGCTATGTAATTTTATTTGCATTAAATTGCCTATAATTAGCTGCTTTGCATGCATTAAATACTATTGTGCGATATCGCCGTGATATGGTGATATCACGCAATAAACAGTATTTAATGCTCGTTAAGTGCTGTTTATTGCACATTATCACTTTATTGTGGCTTCATAAATCTAGGCCTAAGTTTGCTACTGTATTTTGCTTTGTTTATAATTTTATTATGTATATTGTTTATTGGATGTGCATCTTTGATTTGCTAGCTAAGAGTTTAATTCACGGTAATGTCTCCTTGATTATTTACTTCACCCTAATACACAGTACTCCTTCTGAGGTCTCACCACAGACTTCTATAAATGCAAAATCACCTCTTTATTCCTGCATGGTCCTTTAAATTTCATGCAGAAGCTTCAAGATTTGTGTTAACATCCTGATGCTTCCACTGAAATGTTATTTAATTTTTTTACCAAATACAGCTTCGTTATTTTTTTGCAAGCTGTGTAATTGGCTTTGCATGAAACTTGCTAGTAATGAGATGCTTTGCATGTAATTGAAAATGATATGCATGCAAAGTGCAGGCAAAATGCCTCATTACAATAGGTATGGGTCACCGACAGATCGTTCACGGCGAGGCAGCAAACAGCCTTTTGGCATCGCGCAACGCTCATTGAAATATATGATCACAGTGACATAAGAACTTATTGAAAATTCACAGTCCTTGTGCCGGCAAGAAAAACCATCCAACTCCCTGAAGAAGGAGGTTTCTCCGAAACACCGCAGTGTCGGATATTGTCGGATTAATCTCACTCAGCTTGGCTCTGCACCCTTATATGGACTGTAACTTTTGTCACTACCAGGAACACTTGGACTGGAGGGCATTGCAACACAAGATAAGTGTTTCTCACGATAACTTAATTAATTGAAGTATCTTTCAACATTGTTTAGCTTCTATTGGGAGCACTTGTTAAAATATTCTCAGTGGCCAATGATTAGAAAGGCCTAACGCTCCCTAGAGCTTTTTGAGCCTGTAGCTTCTTAGGCATGTTATATGAGGTCACTCTGAGCACAATATATTGTTGACCCTCACACACACAGCAGGATTTTGATTTTTGTATTACTAGTGATTTCCTGACTGCCTTGGATTCTTTCATTATTTGTATTCATTACAATGGGGGCAGGTTTTGGGGGAAAATATCACCAATATTGCTAATATTGGTATATTGCATGATAGGTAGTGGTTTTTCTGCAGTAAACAGTTTTTGGCACATTACACCCTTATTGCAATTTAGTGAATGACCCCTATAAATGATTTTTGAAACATTGATCAATTCCTATCTGTTTGGGTGCAATAGATGACACAAAAAAAGAAGAACCTCCAGGGTAGCATTCTCTGAAATTCTCCCAGTTTACGCTCAGGTCCCCAGAGGCAGGCAAAGTTCCGGAGTCTCAATGTGTGGATGAGACAATGGTGCAAGGAAGAGGAATTCAGTTTTGTAAGGAACTGGGGAACCTTTTGGGGAAGGGGGAGTCTCTTCCAAAGGGATGGGCTCCACCTTAACCAGGGTGAAACCAGACTGCTGGCGCTAACCTTTAAAAAGGAGATAGAGCAGCTTTTAAACTAGAACAAAGGGGAAAGCCAACAGTCTCAGCAGCGCATGGTTCGGAGGGAGATATCTTCAACGGATACTAAAGACGTATTAGAATTAGGGATTCCTGACAGTGAGGTTCCAATAATAAGAAAAGTAGTCCAAGTGTCTGTAACTAAAAACTCACCTGAGCTAAAAAATTCTAACTTATCCCTATCAAGTAAAAAGCAGAATGAAAATACAAACAAAAAACAAACTTTGAAATGTTTGTGTGCTAATGCCAGAAGTCTAAGAAGTAAGATGGGAGAATTAGAAAGTATAGCAATGAATGATGACATAGACTTAATTGGCATCTCAGAGACATAGTGGAAGGAGGATAACCAATGGGACAGTGCTATACCGGGGTACTAATTATATTGCAATGACAGAGAGGAGAACCCGAGAGGCATTGGCGTCTAGTGAGCTCTTGCTGGTCTTTTAAAATCTGGTGGACATAGCAGATATACAACCGAGACAGTGGACGGTCAGGCACAGCGTTTGAAGACAGACCCTTGTAGGGACATATGGCCTGGACAGTGGTCAGGCACAGCATTTGAGGTCAGGCCCTTGTAGGGACATATGGCCTGGATAGTGGATGGTCAGGCACAGCGTTTGAGGTCAGGCCCTTGTAGGGACATACGGCCTGGACAGTGGATGATCAGGCACAGCGTTTGAGGTCAGGCCCTTGTAGGGCTGTATGGCCTGGACAGTGGATGGACAGGCACAGCGTTTCAGGTCAGGTACGTGTGCTGCAGTGCTGGAGCATAGGAGGCAGTTTAAGCTGCTGCAAGGCTTTCAATTGCTTTTATTCATCTTGCCATTCACAGGGAAAATTTGGAAACCCAAGCAAAGGCAGGTTTACTTTCAAAAACACCAGCATTTCCATCAACTTTGAGTGGTGAGGGCTCATGATATCCTCTGTCATTGAAAAGACACTTTCACTGGGCATACTGGTTGGTGGACATGACAGATATCACTGAGCCACTTTGGCTAGGTGCGGCCAGACAGTGGACTTGTGTGCCCAATATGCCAGCAGATCTGTCTGCATGTTCTCTGTCGGCTCTGAGAGATACCATGTCACTGACAGCTGTGCTGGTGTCTCCTTTGCTTGGGTGAGCTGAGAGTCACTCATGCCAGCTGCTTTTTCTCTAGCCCGTTGCACAACAGATGAATCTTTATGGGCAACATGCCTTTGGTGTTCTGAAGTGGAGGAGGAGGTACTATCTGTCGCTGACAGAGTGTACCTCCTGCTTGGGCTAGCACAACTCTCTGAAGTGCCCTCTGTTTCCACCTCTGCTTCACCCCTAATCTGTCTCTGCCTATGGCGCTCCTGTTCATGGACTTTTGCTAACAGCAGGTCCTTCACCAATATGAGACAATCGTACTGTAGGGCGAGTTTCCCTTTCACACAGGGATCACAGACTGTGGCAAGCATGTATGTGTTCTGTTCTATTAAAGGCCTTAATCTCTCTTCCACCTGCTGCTGCAAAACGTCCAGACAATGCAGCACTTCAACTGTCATTCCCTCTTCCTGTTTAAAGGCCTCCAAATGTTCAACCAGGAAATTAACTATAGGGATGATGTCAGCCAAGGTGGCACTTCTGGAACTCAGCTCCTCCGTGACATCCTTGAAGGGCTGCAGGATTTTTACCAGCTGTATCATGACTAACCAATCATGATGCCCTAGGGGATTCTGCACACCTATTCCATTGTACCAGAAAATTCATGAAGGGGTGTCTGCAGCTCCACTAACCTCTCGAGCATCATAAAGGTGGAATTCCACTGGGTGGCAATGTCTTGAATGAGACTCTTGTGAGGCATCTTCAAATCAGTCTGCTTTTGTCGGAGAACCTGCCCCGCTTTCACACTTCTGTGGAAGTGCGCTGCTATGTTCCTGCACTTCTGTATTAACCTATGCAGGTATTCATTCTCTTTGTCATTGGAATCCAACCCCAGAGCTGACTTCACTACCAGGTGCAGAGTGTGTGCAAAACATCGGATGTTTTTAAAGTGCCCGTCGTTTATTGCCTTAACCATGTTTGCCCCATTGTCTGTGACAAAGAACCCTGCCTGAGGATTCCTGTCTCATTGGTGTAGTTGCCAGCCCTCCAGCATCTATCTGATGCATGCTAGAATATTGGCTGCGGTATGGGTCTGGTCCGTCAGGTGGGTGTGCAGTAAAGCCCACCTCCACCCTGATACTTCTTCAGTAATAGAGCTGCTGCCTGCCCCTGCCTCAGCCAGGTCCCACCAGTGTGCTGTCAGGGAGAGGTAAGAGTGTGCAGCATTCATGGCGGTCCAGATATCGCAGGTGAAATGCACACTCCCCTCTGCCTTAGCTAGCAGCGCTTGGATGCGACTGCGACACTGCTTGTACAGGCTGGGGATGACCTTTCTGCTAAATGTGGTTCTGGAGGGGGTCTTTGTAATTTGGAACTACGACCTTCAGAAAATGCTTGAAACCCACATTCTCCACTAACTGCAAGGGCTAGTCATCAAGGGCAATCATTTCCCCAATGTTCCTGGTTACAACTTTTGAGGCTGCCTGCCTCCTACCCCGGGATAGCGTTACCGCACTCCACCCCATTTCCTCCATGGTGGGTTGTCACTTCTGCCACATGTCAGGGGGTTGCTGGCCTGCCACCTGACTGCTAGAAGGTGATGAGGGCGTGGGCTGACTCTGCTGCTTTTGAACCACTTTATGCTGCTTGGAAGGGGTCCCCTGACTGGTACTGCCACCATCCCCAGATGGCAGTACTCTTGTTAGGTGTTGCCTCTTCATATGATGCGTCATGCCAAAATTAGATAGATGTCCCATTTGCTTGCCTCTGCTAATATCCCTGCCACAGTAATTACACCGAGCAAAACGCAGGTCATCCGTCACTTTAAAATGGCTCCAGATCGCAGATGTCTTTCGTGATCCTTCCTTCTCTAAAGCCTTGGGGGTGGATGCTGGCACTGGAGCTGAAGTAGTGGGTGCACCCTGAGAAGCAATGCCAGGGGCCTCAGTCACCCTCTGTGCCTGGCTGACTGCTCTTCCTCCTCCTCATCAGTTTCATCTCTCCCCTGCTGTACTGAAGTGGAGGCTAAGGCAGGACTAACTGATCCTCCTAAAGCTTCATCAGCTGTTACTTCTTCCGTTTCTGATGAGAATCCCACACAAGATGATTCTTCATCTGAATCAGAAGCAAACAGTGACTGCACTACATTGTCAATGCTAAGTCTTAGTCGAAACATCTGTCCCCCTGCTGCTTTTGGGTGTCGACATTTTGTCTGGCATGACTCAGCTTCCCCTTCCCTCACCTCCAAAACTACAGGGTCAGAAACAGGTGGTGGCGATGGTGATGCATCATGGTCAGATTTCATTTTTTTCTGGATGGAACTGCCTGCCCCTCCAAAGAGTTTAGATTGCAACATGTCCCTTTTTAACTTTAATGGGGGACTGGCACTAGTGCCTTTTGAAGTCACTCCTCTGCCAGTCCCAGTCACTCGACCGCATCTAGCTTTTCCTGACATTATGGATTTAATGTCACTGCCTAGTGCCTACTGGCTACCCACTGTCACAGTGCCTTGATATGCACTAATGTAATGTGTGGTGTGCACACACACGCAGCTTGCTTGTAAGCACAAAAGAGGCAGACTGGGGATTTCACTGCATAGACTGTCCCAATAATAAAGTTCAGTTTGCTAAACTACCCACTGCCCACTATCACAGTGCCTAGCTATGCACTAATGTAATATGTGTGGTGTGCACACACATACAGCTTGCTTGTAATGCCAAAAGAAGAAAACTGGGGATATCACTGTACAGACTGTCCCAATAATAATGTTCAATCTGCTAAACTACCCACTGCCCACTGTCACAGTGCCTTGCTATGCACTAATGTAATGTGTGTGGTGTGCACATACACACACACACACAGCTTGCTTGTAAGCACAAAAGAGGCAGACTGGGGATTTCACTGCACAGACTGTCCCAATAATAAAGTTCAGTCTGCTAAACTGCCAGCCCACTGAATCCCAGTGCACAGAGAGACTGAGTGAGTTGAATTAAACAAACTCAGTTTAAAAAAGCTGGAATTGTTGGCTCAGCAGGAAAATCGATGAAATATATTTTCCACTGGAAATTCTAGCAAACTAGCTAAAAATTGAATATATCTCTCCCAGCCACAACACCCAAATGGTGCTTGCTTGCAGCCTAGCCCAGAGGGGAATTAAACAAAATGGCACTGCTAGGAGCTTCTCTCCCTGGCACAGAGAGACCGTCTCAGATCACCTAAATAAACTGCTTAAAAAACAAACAGGGCTGCAGCAAAATAAAGAAATATCTTTTTCTCTTAAGTAACTAACCTAGCTAGCAATTCAATATAGATTTCTGAACTCAGACTAGCTCTGAGTGCAGCCACCTTCCGCAGAGACCACCTCCCCAGACCACCCCTGCAAAGAAAGTGTGTGCCACGCCGTGTGCTTAACTATATATAGTGCTGGGTCATCAGGAAAATTGTCACCGAGCACTGAATGACAGCGCGATTGGCTGCATTCAGTACATTTCACAAAATGAATATCGCTGATACGCTGTATTCCGGTATCCGTGCCAACCTGTCCGACCCACTCTGACAGGGCTGTGAGGTAACTGATGACTCACAGGAAAGGGCTGGTTTTTGGCTCTGGATACACTCAAATGGCATCCTCCGATTGCAAATGCCGGCGAAGAAAAGCGTGCACTGCCAAACGGATGAAAAGGATGATACGTTATATTAGTGGGGAGTCGCGATATGTTTCACTTCCCCACGAATACAACAAATAGGGACATATACGTTGCGGATTGCCTATACGTTGAAAACAAATGCACACCCCTAGTTTCTACCTCAACCAGGATTTCTATTTCAGGATTGCAGTCTACTCTACTCCTCATGTTGGACTGAAGTGATAGTCAGCAGGCAGGCTGCATATAGCTCTCAACTATCCCTCAATAGATCACATTTTTCCTTCCCTGTTAGTATAGCAGCAATACCTTAAGAAGGTATCTTTTTTTATAAATTTTTTTAACCTTAAGAAAGTATCTAGGTATGTTCAAACCTTTGCTTGTTGTTAAATAAAATCTATCACAATGCATCCTAATGCTGCACGTTTCACGTTTTCATACCAAGGAAAACTGGCACTGTTCTTTTCCCATGTTTATTGCAATTATATTTGCTGAGGCACAGGAAATCTTGTCTCTTTCATCCTCTTTGCCCATGTCAGCTTAGCAGTGTGTGCCCATTTGTAATGATCTGAAACAATGCTTGCGTAATGTGTCCAGATCATTCAAAAGTAAGGGTTCCTACGAAACATGGCCCATGTCAGGGGACCTTCCACCTTTATATAAAAATTTTGGTCTTAATGCTGATACCTTTTCAGTTTTCCTAAATAAGTAATTATAAATGTTTTATGAATTTTATGGACATTAATGATTTTATCCTTCCACACGTCTTGTTGCTCTTTCATCCTCATTACCAAGGATATTTAATTTTCATTATTTTAATGAGGCATAGAATTCATAGAGACTATTTTACTAAAAGTTCAACTTTACAGTTTTCTAGTATAAAAATAATATCGCTCTTTGAGTTCTATTTTCAATGAACATTGCCCAAATGTTAAGTACCAGATGCTATAAAATGTGTCGATTACCATCATGTTTTAGATTGAAGACCAGGAGTATAACTTATAGGATATTCATTTACATTTCTACATGGTTTTGTAATTTAATATTATAATAGTAAATAATGCCCAAGCCACATATGCCTGGAAACTGATTTGTAAGTCTTTTCTAATATTTGCCTTGTATTCACCAAATTATGCTAAACAAATTAGCAGTCCAGGATAAGTTAGCTGCTATTCCAGCAGATACTGTATATATTTACAAAGTACTGGAGACAAATAAATCTTCAACAAAAAAGTATTGTTTTATAGGGATGTGAATCGTTTTAGGACGATTAAAATTATCGTCCGATAATTTTAATATCGTCTTAAACCGTTATGGAACACAATACAATACAGATTCTAACGATTTATCGTTATAAATCGTTAGAATCGTGAGCCGGCACACTAAAACCCCCTAAAACCCACCCCCGACCCTTTAAATTAAATCCCCCACCCTCCCGAACCCCCCCAAATAACTTAAATAACCTGCGGGTCCAGCGGCGGTCCGGAGCGGCAGCGGTCCGGAACGGGCTCCTGCTCTGAATCTTGTCGTCTTCAGCCGGCGCCATTTTCCAAAATGGCGCCGAAAAATGGCGGCGGCCATAGACGAAAAAGATTGGACGGCAGGAGGTCCTTCCGGACCCCCGCTGGACTTTTGGCAAGTCTCGTGGGGGTCAGGAGGCCCCCCACAAGCTGGCCAAAAGTTCCTGGAGGTCCAGCGGGGGTCAGGGAGCGATTTCCCGCCGCGAATCGTTTTCGTACGGAAAATGGCGCCGGCAGGAGATCGACTGCAGGAGGTCGTTCAGCGAGGGTTCCGGCGCCTCGCTGAACGACCTCCTGCAGTCGATCTCCTGCCGGCGCCATTTTCCGTACGAAAACGATTCGCGGCGGGAAATCGCTCCCTGACCCCCGCTGGACCTCCAGGAACTTTTGGCCAGCTTGTGGGGGGCCTCCTGACCCCCACGAGACTTGCCAAAAGTCCAGCGGGGGTCCGGAAGGACCTCCTGCCGTCCAATCTTTTTCGTCTATGGCCGCCGCCATTTTTCGGCGCCATTTTGGAAAATGGCGCCGGCTGAAGACGACAAGATTCAGAGCAGGAGCCCGTTCCGGACTGCTGCCGTTCCGGACCGCCGCTGGACCCGCAGGTTATTTAAGTTATTTGGGGGGGGGTTCGGGAGGGTGGGGGATTTAATTTAAAGGGTCGGGGGTGGGTTTTAGGGGGTTTTAATGTGCCGGTTTTTCGATTTTTCGATTTTTCGATTTTTCACGATTTTTAACGATTTTTCACGATATTTTACCCCCCCAAACGGCAACAATACGATTCCCTCCCCCTCCCCAGCCGAAATCGATCGTTAAGACGATCGAGGACACGATTCACATCCCTATTGTTTTACAATAAATTCTAGTACCATCAAATATGGTATGTCATCTTGGAAGATGTGAACTGCTTAAAAATAATTTGCAGTCCCAATGTGAGCCTGTGTTTTTGTCAGTCTTGGCTGACCCTAATTTGGTATTTTAATTTACTTTGATTTTTAGATTTTTGTAAATCATGATATATAGAGGTCAATATTCAGCAAGTCAGTGAGTAGCAAATAAACAGGGTAATTCTTTAAAATGTAATGGGCCTTTATCGCATGTGTTAGGGCATTATCACACGCAATAACACCCTAACGCATGTGATAATGGGCGCATTGTGGTGGTAAAATTAAAATTAGGGGAAGGGGTGGAATTAGGGAGGAGTTTGGGCAGGGTTAAGGCTAATGAGGCAGCGGCACTGCTGTGGGTGATAATGTTTTGGACATCATTGTCGGCAGTAGCACGGGAAATAGTACCACCTTTTGCCGTGGTGCTATGGGGCGATAGTTTGCGGCACAACTGCACCCACGGTGGGCGGAATGATGAATCTAGGCCAAAGTTATACAGATATTCAGCAGGACGTAGGGGCAGATTTTAAAAACCCTGCGTGTGTAAATCCAGCCGGATTTACACGTGCAGGGGACTTGCGCATCGGCGTGCCTATGTTGCATAGGTCGCCGGCGCGCACAAAGCCCCGGGACACGCGTAAGACCCAGGGCTTTGCTTGGGGGGTGTGTCGGGGGCGTGTCGGGGGGCAGTGCGACATTTGGGGGCATTCCGGGGGCGTGGCTGAGGCCTCCGAACCAGCCCCTGGGCCGGCGCGTGTAACTTTCTGAACAAAGGTAGGGGGGATTTAGTTAGGGCTGGGGGGTGGGTTAGGTAGGGGAAGGGAGGGGAAGGGAGGGGTGGCAGGGGGCAGGCTGCTCGGCTCGGCGTATGCAGGTTGCACAATTGTGCACCCCCCTGCATGCGCCGATTTTATAACATGCGAGTGGCAGCGCATGTTAGCGAGTGGCATACCCCTTAGTGTATACAAGTCTGCCACAGAATATACTGGGATGCATGTGTAAAGTTAACTGACTTGGTTGAAAGAATATGTAAGAAATATTTTTTTTTATATCTTACTTTCCACTTCAATATACCATTATCATTCTCTGTGGTACTTTTGAAACCTTGCTATTACCATCTGCACTTTCTAAATAGAAATTTAAACTGTTGATTTCATGATTTCTGTTGCTCTTTATTTGATTGTATTGCATTGGAAGACAATACTGTATTAATAAATGTCAGTTTGTGGTGCTGAGCATAATGGCTTATTGATGCACTGTGTGACAACTTGGGCCCCAGTAGATTTATTTATTTATCTATAGATTTTCTATACCGACGTTCATTTGCACATCACATCGGTTTACAGTGAAACAATATGGAAAGGAATACAAATAACAGTATAAGTTATGATCCAAAGACAATGATAAACCTTTTCCGTTGGAAAAAAATCAGCAGAACCAGGAGTCATGATTTGAAGCTCCAGGGAGGAAGACTCAGAACCAATGTCAGGAAGTATTTCTTCATGGAAAGGGTGGTGGATGCCTGGAACGCCCTTTCGGAGGAAGTGGTGAAGACCAAAACTGTGAAGGATTTCAAAGGGGCGTGGGATAAATACTGTGGATCCATAAAGTCTAGAGGATGTGAATGAAGAGAAGAGGCATGGGGTGGCTTGCGGGAATGACAGCTACTACCTGGAGATTAATACCCTTATTCAATAAACATACTCACTGTTAATGCGACTCCAACATTGCTCTATGCTTCAATGGCAAGAGGAAATGTGGAAAAAAGGATTTGCATTCACAAAAAAGTGGGGGAATAGCTTGCTTGTTGCGGCGGTTATTACCCCAAACCAAATAAGACTGATACTTCACTTTCAATGCATATTCAGCTTAGCTCTCTGCTTCAACGGCAGGGGGGAAAGAGGAAAAGTGGATTTATAATCAGGCAACAACCAACAAGGACTGAATTACATAGTCTGGGTAAACAAATAAGCATGGGTGTAGCTTGCTTGTTATGGTGGTTACTACTCCGAATCAATTAAATCTGACACTTCACTTGGAATACATATCCAGCGCAGCTCACTGCTTCAACAGCAGGGGGGAATAAAGAAAAGAGGATTTTTATTCAGACAACAACCAACAAGGATTGACTTGCACAGGCTGGGTAAACAAACAAGCGTGGGAGTAGCTTGCTTATTGCGGCAGTTACAACGCTAACCAATTAAGCTAAATACTTCATTTAGATTCAGCTCCAGCACTGTGCTCTACATCAATGGAGAGGTTGAAAGGTAACTAGAATCAAAAAGTTACTAATAAGGGCCAAGAGTAACAGATAAGTATGAGAAAAAAAAATAAGTGTGAAAGCATGCTGGGCAGACTGGATAGGCTGTTTGGTCTTCTTCTGCCGTCATTTCTATGTTTCTAAGTTAAGAAATTACATTTCAAATAACTATGAAGCTGCTCAAAAAAATTTCAAGGCAGTTGAGTTGCGTTACAGATAAGTTATGGCAGGGAGAGAGAGGATTCAAGGTAGGCTGGGATTTAGGAACAAAATAACGGCAACAATTTAATAAATATGATATAACATAATAATGAGAGATGAGAACAGAAACTATATATAAAGGCTTATGTGGAAAAGATTTAAGTTAAAGGGGTTGGTAGTTATGTGAGGGTTTCATACGAAGGCTTGTTTGAATAGCCATGTTTTCAAAAAAAAATTTTTAAGTTTGATGTGTTTGGCTCTAATATCAGTTCTTGGGGCATGGTGTTCCAGATGTAAGGGCCAGCGAGTGATAGAACACGTTCACAAGTGGATGTGAGGTGTGTAGATTTGGGTGAGGGTGTTGGCAGTGATCCGTTATTGGCAGATCTGGTGGCTCTATGTGGAGTTTGGAACTGGAAGGAGTTGTTGAGCCAGTGAACATTTTGGTTATGAAGACTTTTGTGTATTAATGTTAGACTCTTAAAGATTATTCTGAAGTGGATCGGAAGCCAGTGGAGGTCTTTTAGAATAGGGGTTATATGTTCATTTTTATGTGTGTTTGTAAGTACTCTTGCGGTGGCATTTTATAATAATTGAAGGGATTTGAGTGTAGTGGCTGGTAGTCCTAGAAGGATGGAGTTGCAGTAATTGAGTTTCGTGAATATTATTGCCTGGAGGACTGTTCTGAAATCGTTGTGATGTAGGAGGGGTCTTAGTTTTTTTAGTACATGTAGTTTGAGATAGCAGTCCTTCATTGTTGTATTTATGAATTTTTTAAAGTTAAGTTGACCATCAAGGATAACTCCGAGGTCTCTAGCATCCTGTGAGATTGGGTGTATCAATTGGTTGGGGGTCATGTTACAGAGGATCTTATCATTTAGTTTATGACAAATTATTAGGAGTTTGGTTTTGGTGGTATTCAGTGCTAAGTTTATTTGAGTGAGTAGTTGATTGATGGCAGCAAGGTAGGTTTCCCACAGTTGCAGTGATTTAGATATGGATTCAGTGATAGGGATTAGGATTTGCACGTCATCTGTGTAAATGAAGTGAGTCCTAGATCTGATAGTAGTTTGCATATTGGGAGCATATATATGTTGAAGAGTGTGGATGATAGGGAGGAGCCTTGGGGTACACCTTGAGTTAGTTTGATGGGATCAGATTCACTGTTGCCAATTTAACCTTGTAAAATCTGTTTTCTAGGTAGTATTTGAACCATTGAAGTGCACTACTATTTAAGAAAATTTCTATTAATCTGTCTGTTAGGATCTTGTGACTAATGGTGTCAAAAGCTGCCGAGATATCAAGCATTACTAGAATATAGGACTGGCCTCTGTCTGTTCCTTTTTGTCAGTGAGGAGATTAATAGTGTTTCAGTGCTAAAAAACTTGTGTAAACCGAATTGGGATGGGTATAGAATTTTGTGTTTGTCTAGGTGATCAGTTAATTGCTGGTTAACTATTTTTTCTAGGATTTTGGCTAAGAAGGGGAGAATGGATATTGGTTGGAAGTTTGCTGGCTCTGAGGGGTTCAGATGGGGTTTTTTAAATATGGGTTTGACCATTGCGCCTTTTATGGCAACTGGTACGTTTCCCTGTGTTAAGAAAGTGTTTATGATGTTTGCTATAGTTTTGGCTAGTATGTTCGGAATGGATTTTAGAGATTTTATCGGGATGGCATCTGCTGAGTGAGTTGTGAGGTTTATTTTTCTTATGATCATCTCAATTTCTCAGGAGGAGGTACTCTCGAAGGTATTTAGGTCAGTCTGGATTCTTGGGGAGTATAATTTTGTTTGAATTGGGCAGGGGGAAGTTGACTGTTAGTCTAGTGATTTTGTCTGTGAAGAAGTGAGCAAGCTCATTGCATTTTGTTTTGGGCTCCTTGTCAGGTATTGCCGAAGGAGATATCTTTGTTAGGTTTGTTACATAGGTGAAGAAGGCTTTGGGTTTGGTTGAAAATCGTGTACTTTCATTGCATAATAATCATGTTTAGTTTTTAGAATGGTTGTTCTATAAGGGGTAGATTTTCAAAGGGGTACGAGCATAAGATACGCGCGTACCCCCCGAAAACCTACCCCAAACCCCCCCTGCGTGCGCCGAGCCTATTTTGCATAGGCTAGGTGGCGCATGTAAGTCCCGGGGCTTTGCAAAGGGGGCGTGTCGGGGGTGTGTCAGGTGGAAGGCACAAAGTTCGGGGCGGGGTGGGGGGCATGTCAGGGGCGTGATGCCGGCCCGGGGGGTGTGGTCGAGGCCTCCAGACCAGCCCCCGGGTCGGGTGATGGCGCGCCAGCAGCCCGCTGGCGCACGCAGATTTACATCTGCTTTCAGCAGGTGTAAATAGTGCTTTCTTCATGGCTAAAAGAAGGCCACCTCCTCTTTTGTTGTTCCTGGGGATGGAGATGATGTCATAGAGGTGAGTTGGTAACTGGTTGATTAAGACTATGTCAGTCTTTTTGAACCAAGTTTCAGTGATGGCGCATATGTCTGGTTTGTGATCAATGAGGATGTAATTTAGGACCGGGGTCTTTTTTTTTACTAAAGATTGGGCATTGAATAGAATTAGTGAGAAAACAGTGAGACCAAGAAGCTACGTCATAGGGAATATTATGATTGGGATTAATGCTCTTGGGTGTATAGCAAGTCTCTTATTGAGAGTTTTTTTGTATCAATGGGATTGTGATCTGATATTAGGTATGGGGTTTGTTTCATTGATTGGTTGAAACTTATGTGAGTTGTATGAGAGGTGGAATGGATGGTGATTTTGATGTCTGGGGGCTTGGGCGTTGTGGTACCAGAGTGGCACAATAAGGCATGGGCTGTTGTTCATGGTTGGTATTTGTGCTGAGTTAGTGCATCGATAGGGTTACCGTAGGTGGAGGGTGGAGTTGGTTGATGAGTGGGGGATAGGAGACGGCAGTTCAGATGTAGAGGTCGGCGGGGGATGACCAGAGTTCTAGGCAGAGAGGCGAGTGTTTATTGGGTTAACTTCAGCTTTTGAAAAGGGGGAAAGAAGATGTCAAATAAAGGTTCATAGACTTGAGGGAGATGGCTTAAAGCCTGGAAGATGGGGAGGATCTGCGTGGGACTCAAGACTAGTTGTTTTAGCAGGAGCTTAAGGGGTCAGTCAAAGGGGGTGGCACAAAGGGGCACACCAAGGGGCATGCCCCTTTGGTTGCGCTCCTTTGGCACGTGGCGCCTGCGGCCGGCGCTGGCATTTAAGTTGCCTCTCGTCACTCTGGGTGATGCCACCTTGTGGGCGGGCCTCTCATCCGAGAGGGGAGCGGCTTGGTGCAATGCGTCTGGGGCCAACTGCAAGAGGGCTCCTTACCCTGGTGGGTCTATGCCGATCGCATGGAGCAGGTGAGGCACGGGTCGGTCGGCAAGGCAGGGAAAGGATGGCTGTGGCTGGCACTGGTGTTTAAATTGCCTCTCGTAGCTCTAGATGATGTCACCTTGTGAGCGGTCCTCTCATCTGAGAGGGGAGCGGCTTGGTGTGATGCATCTGGGGCCAACTGCAAGAGAGCTTCTGACCCCGGTGTGTCTACGCTGATCACGTGGAGCAGGTGAGGCAAGGGTTGGTCGGCAAGGCAGGGAAAGGATGGCTGCGGCTGGCGCTGGAATTTAAATTGCCTCTCGTCGCTATAGGTGATGTCACCTTGTGGGCGGGCCTCTCATCTGAGAGGGGACCGGCTTGGTGCGATGCATCTGGGGCCAATTGCGAGAGGGCTCCTGACCCCAGTGGGTCTACGCCGATCTCGTAGAACAGGTGAGGCAAGGGTTGGTCGGCGAGGCAGGGAAAGATTTTGCAATCAGGATTTTAGTATGTGTTTGTTTCTTCCTTAATTTGCCAGCATAATGTACTATGTTTTTGTTGCTGCTTCTCTTTTTGTTGTTAATAAAAAGTTTGAACTCTAAGAAATATTTTTATATCCGACCATGCATTTACACAAGAACTTTAAAATAAAACTCCCAGTTGAAGTATTTTGGGTTTCATTAGTAAGAATTGTGTACATTTTTTCTGTGTTGCTCTAGCTACATCAGGATAAACTCTGATTTTCATCCCAATAAACTGTTTTTCAAGGAACTTATAAACAGCCTAAGTAACCAATCTCTATCTGGATCCAGGAACAGTAACTATTCATCTGACATCTATAATAATCTGTAATAATTCAATAAAATCAAGCCTACCATTGGAAACAGGAGACAGTTCAGCCCAGGCACCTCTATTTTTTTTTTTTTTTGTTATACTCTAAGACTAGGGGGATAGACTGTTTAGGTACCTTAAGAACCTCAGTCACATTTTCAAACCAAAGACAGTTTACATTTTAGGAAAGTTTATAAACCTCAAATTGTGGTGTTGAATCAAGTTCTCCATTTTAAAATACAGGTAGATTGAAACACAGTGTGAGCAGTCGTTGGCTTACTGAAGGACAGAGCAGTCTGGACTCCGGTTATTCTTCTAAAGAGTTTTATTATTTACAAGCAAATTAACAAACAAAACCTGCATACCTCAGCAGTGCTGAAAACTTAAATGTAGCAGTTTACAAATAAGCAGTTTTACTATAGTTCTCGCTTTCTTCTAGTATTTCTAGGGCTCGCTAGCCTCCTTAAGGCCTACCTCTGTATCTCTCCATATCCCTGCCTCCATATCCCTCTTCCCAAGGGGAAGCAGTTGGCATAGATTGGTTACCAAGGCATACAGGTTTCAGCTTGGGGAGGCATGCCAGGTTGAACAGTGCTAGTGTGTGTCTCTGAACCAAAGGCAGAGACATAATTGTGTACAATTCTGGTCGCCGCATCTCAAAAAAGATATAATTGTGATGGAGAAGGTACAGAGAAGGGCTACCAAAATGATAAGGGGAATGGAACAACTCCCCTATGAGGAAAGACTAAAGAGGTTAGGACTTTTCAGCTTGGAGAAGAGACGACTGAGGGGGGATATGATAGAGGTGTTTAAAATCATGAGAGGTCTAGAACGGGTAGATGTGAATCGGTTATTTACTTTTTCGGATAGTAGAAAGACTAGGGGGCACTCCATGAAGTTAGCATGGGGCACATTTAAAACTAATCGGAGAAAGTTCTTTTTTACTCAACGCACAATAATGTTTTACGGTTCAGCTAACAGATTTCTAAATATTTATTTATTTAACATATCTTATTACTTCCTTCTCTGACATAAAGTCACCTGACGCTACAGCTGTCACAATTTTAATATTTTAAACTCAGCGACTTCAAGTACTTACTAATGCTAAACCATGTGTAAGCCCCATTGAAAAAAATAATAAGAGCATGCACTAGATAAATAGGGCTGACACTTAACACACCATTGTGAATAGAGACTGAAGTATTTCTGTGACCCTAGGGGTATTCAAGATAGCTAAAACCCTTGAAAGATGGTCATGAGATGTTGAGTAGTACCATTGCCCTAGAACACAGAACACCCTCCCATTGCAAAGTACAAATTGGAAAACAGAATAAATTGGACAGCAATAAATCCCTACAGAGAACATGCTAGCAGATTACCTCACCTTGGCTGTACAAGAAAACATAGATATACCCTCACTAAATACATAATAAATGACTACAAATTAGAAATAGAAATACGCAGGCAAAAGCTGAACTCGAAACCCCCAAAAGCCAAACTCTGCCTGCAGTGCAACACCAGAGAAATAGAAACAGAAATGCATTTCCTCCTGTACTGAGCAAAATACAAAGATACCAGAGATGCACATTTCACAGAGCTGAAAAAGAAAAATCAAACACTTCCCACAAAAGTATGAGCAGAAAATACTCCTGGGAGAACATAATATTCACTTTTATATGCTGCCTTCCTCTCCTGAAGGATGCCCAAGGTGATTTACCACAAGAATATCAGCACAATAATGCACATATCTAAACTCACAAGCAGAAAGCAATCTAACAAACTACTATCTTTATTCCAAAAATCCATCCATCCAGTACTACCAAAAAAAACCCCCAAAATCCCAGAAGAAACTGTCAAGTTTCCTAAATGAGAGTCTCTCAAATCTCAACTGCTCTACTCAGCAGTCTCTCACTTAAAGGGAATGAGAGTAGACTCATATCTCATGCCCATCCCTGTCTCAAGTCTCAACCCTCAACCTCAGCTGTTTCTCGCAACGCTCCTCCTTTTCACCAGGCTCTCTCTCTCTCTTTTTCTCATCATCAGGAGAAAGAGGGATAATACCACCCATCCCCCAACAGTATCATCCCAACTCCCATCTCCAGCAATTTCACTCTCACCCCTCCCCCGTTCCCAGCAGTATCACTCATCCATCTTCTCCGTTTCCATCTATAGCAGTCAAACTCCCATCGCTGGCAATCTCACTCTCTCGCCCTCCCCCTTTCTCTCCTCCATGCTCAGCAATCTCGTTCTCACCCCCCAAACCACCATTTGCAGCAGTCCCACTGTCAACTCTTGTCCCCATCCCCATTCCCACCAGTCTCATACTCCTTCCTTTTCCAGACCTGTCGCCAGCAGTCTCGCTTTCATTCCTCAGATCCACACCCCTCTCAGCAGCAGTCTCACTCGTCTACCTCCTCCCACCTGTCACGCACTCCTCCTTCTCGACCCCATCCCTAACAGTCTCCTTCACCCCCACAAACTTTTCAGTCTTATTCTTCACCACTTCTGTTAAGATTTGTGGGTCATGGGGATGACCTTCAAACCACTGCACTTACCCCCTATGTGGCCTCAGTCTCTGATAGCTGCGACACTGCTCCACATCGCCTGCTTCTGCTCCTCTTCGCATTTCCTGAGAAGTGCTCACGCTGTGTGCAAAACCTCTTAAAGAGCCTGCAACAGGAAAATCCCTGCAGCACCCTTGGATGACATCAGCAGCTCCACCCTAATCAAATGCTCCTCAGACCTTCCTGCCTTGCCTCAGCAATGGGTCTCCTGCTTTTGCAGTGCATGTTGCCTTAAGTTTCTGGTTCATGTGTCCTACATTCCTGATTCTTCATCCTGCCTTGCCTCATCCAGCCTTGACTCAGCCTGCCTTCCTTGTCCAGCCTTTGTCCTTCTGCCTTGTCCAGTGTCTTCAGTGTGTATTCATCTACCCATGGCATGACTCTCCAGATCTTGACCTCTATCCTGGACCTGACCAACCTTGTTAGCCATATGCCTTAACCGTGTCCTGTGTCCAACTCCATTACCTAGCTGCCTGCCCTGAATCCAGTGTGCCATTGGACTCTTGTTCTCTTTATTGTCCTAGGGACCGTCCTAAGCGCTGGTTGCCAGAACCTAATGGCTCAACCTGCAGGGAAAGAAGCAGATATAAGTGAAGTTCCAGACTGTCCTGCTACAGGATATATTCACCACCTGCTGGCATATTCCTCTATGGTTCGCCTATGAGGTTGTGTCAACTATGCCACAGCACAAACGGCTCTCACATACACACTCTAACTTTCACAGTTTGCTGAGGCCATGAGATTGGCAAACTCACCTCAGACCTCTGCATTTCCAGGCTAGTGCACCATCTTCAGCAATAACAGGACTAGTTGAATATCATGGCTGCCTGACCTGCTCCAGCTTCCACTCTGGCACCCATGATATGGCCTACTGCTCCCACACTTCACCTGCCTCCACAACAGAGGTATGATGGGGATGCAATGCAAAGTAGGGGCTCCCTAAATCAATCTTAGATGCAGTTCAAACTACAGGCACTTTTGTTTCCCACTGATCATGTCAAGATAACTTATATTCTATCCTTGCTGGGTGGGCTGTGTCCTGGCCTGGGCCTTGCCCCTCTGGGAAAGAGATGATCCACTGCTGGGAGACTTGATTCATCTCTTGTAAGAATTCTAGAAAATCTTCAACAAGCCTGGCCAAATGGTTTACAAGGTGTCTTCGTTCCATGTTCTTCATTTATTTATTTATTTATTGATTTTTATATACCGCCGCTCATCAATGATATTACGTCGGTGTAAACATCGGTGTAAACGTCGGTGTAAACGTCGGTGTAAACGTCTTCATGTTCTTCATGTTCCTGAACTTCATCTCCTTGATGTCCCTGGTCTCGTCCCTCGTCAGAACTCCCTCATCGCCTGTCTTCTGTTCCTGATGTTTCAGATGTTCTGTGTCCAGATGTCCCATGACCTGAGGTGCTATGTTCCATGTTCCTGATGTCGGATGTTCCAGTCTTGACTTCATCCATCTCATCTTCAGCTCTTCGACCAGTTTCCAGGTCCCTCATCTGTCCACCTCTCTTGCGTGCCATGTCGTGGTCCGTGACCAGCCCATGGGAAGGCTGTGTAGGGCGCTTCATGGTACAACGCCTTCTTCTCATCTGCAGTGCAAGCCTCCAGGAGACTTCTGTTTTTAATGCCTTGCTTCTGAGTATCCTGAGTCTTGAATCTTGTCCTGATCTATGGAGTTCCCTTGTGTCTGCTTCCGTCCATGCCTAAGACTCTGCCAGAACCTGCTCTGATCCAATGTGGTCCGTGACCAGCAACAGGTGGCTGTGTAGGGCGTGCCCCAGTGCAGGCCTCTACTGAATCTTCGTCATGTTCCAGTCTCAAATTCTACATCTTCACCTGGAGTCTGCTTCACATTCAGTGTGGTGCACGACCAGCCATGGGCGGCTGTGTAGGGCATGCTGCGATGCAGTTCTCACCCAGTACTTTCACCTGACTCTTGAATCCTTACCTGAAACTTCCGAGAAACCTGAATTCTTGTCCGAGTCTTCTGATTTTCCTGAATCCTTGTCTGAGTCCTCCGAGTCTTCTGAGTAATCCAAGTTCTTGTCCGTGTCTCCTGCGTATTTATTTATTTATTAGGTTTTATATACCGTCACTAAAACAAACCATTGTAACGGTTCACAACACAGTAAAAAGTAAGAACAATCAATAGTACAATAACAAATGCAGTCATAACATTCTTATACATAAAATAAGAACTGTTAAAAATAATAACTAAAAGTAAACATAAAAAATAAGGCCTAAAAATTCGTAAAGTAAACACTGTAGTAAATAATAGAATAAGAAAATTCATAAAATAACACTGTTGTAAATAATAACTACAATTAAACATAAAATTAAGGCCTAACAGTATACTATTAAAAAACAAAGGGATAAAAGACAAATAAAAATAAACATTAGAAACAATCGAAGCAGGCTAAAACAGTAAAAGGCATAAAATATGGAATAGAAGCATAAAAGTACACTAAGCTCAAACTGCGTATGCCTCACTAAAAAGCCAGTTTTTTAAATCATGCTTAAACTTTCTAAAATTGGTCTTCAAGTTTTCGTCCGAGTCTCCTGAGTATTCAAGTCTATGTCGGAACCCTCCGAGTATCCTGAATCTTCGTCTGAGTCTTCATGTTCCTGCCCTCAGCCTCCATCTGGCCTCAAACACTCGTCGTTCCCCAGCGATGGGTCAGAAGAGCTATCGAGTGGCCAGAGGGCTACTCTCGAGATCAGCATTGCATTGCTGGATCTCATTGGTGTGTGTATGTCCGGTGGAGGTCTGAGCCTGCCTAGTTCCTGTTCTGGAAAATCCTCCAGCCTTGCTCCTGGTCCACCCATGCTCATACTGGCTCACCTCTCGCGGTGTGTCTTGGGGCTCCTCCCTGAGCCGCGCCGTGACCCAAGAGCTCACCTACTATCTTAGATGGGATCGCACCTCCACGCTCCTAACAGGGCCTGAGGGCATGCTCTGCAACACAGCAAATAACAAGGACATTGAATTTTGCGGTCAGGGAAAACAAATAAGCATAGGGGTAACTTGCTATTGCGGCTGTTACTACCCTTAACCAATAAGCCTGAAACTCTTGATGCAACTCCAACATTGCTCTCTGCTTTAACAGCAGGAAGTAATGGGGAATTGGACTCAAACAGTAACCAACAAGGGCCATGACTTTGATTGTCTGGGAAACTGATATGTATGGGGGTGACGTTTATGGCACAGCAGAAACTACCATAAGCTTGCTGGGCAGACTGGATGGATCGTTGATCCTTTTCTGCCGATATTTCTATGTTTCTATGTGTGAACAGTCCATTTCTGTCACTAAGGGAATTCTGCTGTCATTATACCCTCTATTGTTGATGTCAAAAAGTTAACATGCATGGCATTTTCTTTTTGATTTGTTGTGATGAGATTTTTCTAGTGTAAAATCTATTTAAACTGATGCTTGAAAATGAGCATGCATGTTGTTTTTTTTTCCTGAAGCCTTTGTTCCTTGAACATGCCGACCTTTGTTGTTAACAAATGCTTAATAAATAGATAAGAAGTAAGCCTGTTATGTAATATAACAATATGATTTTTTTAGGGGTAACTTATTCAAAGTATTTAAAATATGTGAAGCATTGTTTAAATGATATTTTTAAATTATTTTTTATTATAAATTTTCTTTTAGGAGATGCCAGAAAATCAATAGTTGATATAATCTTACAGAATAAGGTGTTAATTTATGATGACAGAGTAAGTTTCAATTTGTTAACCTTTGTACACTAAGAGAAGCATTTATTTTACCACATTCTAGTGTAAGTTTCACTTCATAGAGTCATCTTACAATGAAGACAGATATACACTGAAAATGGCTAATTGAAGTGAACATGAATTAAAGTTACTTCAAGTCAAACTCCTCAACACAGAGTATCTCCAATAATATGTTTGGACATTGTTGTGCATGCCAAAATATAAACTATAAAACATTAAAACCCAGAGGATAATACTTTGACCAACAACAGTGCTTTTTTAGGAGCTTTCTCCATTTTGAATTGTCAGATACCCCCTGAGAAAGTTGGACATAAGTGAAACAAGGGCATCTTGTTAGGGGTTTAGAAAAGATATTTATATTACATTGGAGATATCTTTGAGATTTTTTTGATATATGTTACTTTTGTATACATAGTGGAAATTTCTGTTAAAATGAATGTGGAATGTATGTGTATATGTATGATTATGTGTTATGATTATGTAGTTTGATTGTATAATGATTTTTGAAAAGTTGTATGTATGGAGCCTAGATTTTATGATCTTGATATAGGTATTAAGGGATATCAGGTTTGAAATATATGTTGAAATACATGAAGTATGTCTAAATATGTCTTGGGGACATTAATAGAATTTTAGAAATAATTTGTTGTTTAAAAAGTGCTATTTATCTTAGAATAAAGATTGTGAATTCTAAGTTTAATCTCTTTCTTTGGACTTTCCCTAATGTGAAGACATTGCTGTGGGGCTGACACCTCCAGCTACGATCCTGTGGCTTTCCCTGTTACAAATTAGCCTGGTGATGTCATAAGCCGGTGCGTAGTCAGTTGTGGCATGGGAGGCATAAGCCTCCACCAGATCCATCAAGAGTTCTGTGTGCTTAGGTCTGAGCAATACACTTCAGTTCAAAGGAATTGGGGACTTCTTTATGAAAACTGTTTCTCAATGCACAACAAAGAGGTCAATCAGACCTTCTGCTGATGAAGACACAGGGATTGCAAGGTAAGTTTTTGGTCTCTCTTTCCTTCCCCATCCCACCCTCCATACAGGTGGACAAAAAGGAATACTCATAAAGCAAGCAGGAAATTACTCTCCTAAAGCACCAGCTTCAACTTTGGTGAATAGGGGCTCTGTGAGTAGTCTCTGAGAGCTGGGTGGGTGGAGATTCCAAATCTCATGTGAGACAGGAAATAAAATACTTGGGGGACAGAAAGCTGGTAGAAAGAAAAAAGTGAAGATTGAAGACTGGATACAAATCATTAGTAAAATCTGGACTTTGAACACTGAACTGCTACAACAGGGACAGGGAACAAAAGCCCCTGCATTTGTATGTTTGAAGGCTGAACTTCTACAGATAGAAAGTACTCTGCACATGGGATTGAGGATGCTACAAAGGAGAAACTTTCATTGAAAAGATATTTTCAGGAAATGTTTCTGGGGGAGGGGGAAGGAGTTGAGAAAAACATTCTTCACAATATTTTTAACTGCTGCTAGAGACTTTTCCTAGTCTCTAGCAGCAACACGGATTTGTGTGGAGTAGCAAATGAATAAGAGGCAGGTTCGATCCACTGGAACTCTCTACCATCAGATCTCAGGCTTGAACAATGCCCCCTCACATTTAAAAAAAGACTTAAAACTTGGCTTTTCTCTCAAGCCTACGACTGAGTTGTCACCATAATTCCCCCCTCCTGGACAATTTCATATCATACCACTTTGTTCAATAATTCTAGAATTAATTTTCTAATCCCTCTGATCAATTTTATCAATTTCTAATCCCTCTGATCAATTTTCTTGATCAATTTTTCAAATACTTTATTCAGGATTGATTCATTCTAATCGCCTTTCTATAGGATTGCTGTTATTTATTGTTGTTTTAATGTTATTTATTAACTTATTAATTTCAATTGTTTTTTTCTCCAAGTTCATTGTCCTGTTCTATGTAAGACTCACTTGTTAAGTCATTCCAATGTTATATGTAAACCGAAGTGATTAGTAACATTGTTACTAGAACTTCGGTATATAAAAAATGCTAAATAAATAAATAAATAAATTTTCACAATGTAATTTATGCTTTGTAATTAAGTTATGAGTCCTGCAGAGTTAGTCAGGACTAAGAAGCTCATCTTGCGATGTCATCTGCAGCGCTACAAAGAACCAATTCTACACAACTCACCTGCATAGGTACTCAGCTTGTATGTGGTAACAGACAGAGTTATGCAAACACACATTTTTGTAAAACGTTTTCAGGATTTCTGCTTGCTTTTTAAATTTAGGTTTTAGATGTTGAAGGTGTTCAGTGGCAATACTTACCTTCCTACTCCTTCCAAAGCATCCACAACCAATCTATTGCTCATCCTTGAAAGGGTGAAAGAAGTACATATTCCCCCATAATTTCACTATGTTACTTTTTCACATCCTTGATGGTAAGAAAATGTCCCAAGGTGACAACTACAGGTGATATGCAAATTTAGGTGGTGTCTAATGTGAAAGGAGTAAAAACAAAAGGTAGGAGACAACTCCAAAGGAAGAAGATCATTTTAATCTATACAAGTCTTTCTTTGATTTAGTTGAATACTCCCGCTTAGGTACCTCTTTACAATACAAAGTTTTCTCTTAGATCAATGCTCCTGCTGCTCAGTAGTAGTCCAGTCCACTGACTGCCACGGACTATAGCTTATGACCTCTGAAACTGATTGTGATACATATAGTATGAACTGAATCAAACTGTACAGTCTTCTTTAAATTTTATGTTACTACTACATTATCAGCAGTAGAGACCAATGAGTTACCAACTCATTTTGTATAATGTTAACTTACTGGTAATTTTCAATGCATTGTCAGTAGTAAAATAAATATGAATATGTAGTCATTTTATGATCTTCCTGACATGAACATTCATGACCATATGTGTAATTCATTGCACACTTTTTGGTCCAGTGTTTCCTTTTACTCTTTTTGAGCTTAATCATCACCGACCTCTATTGAGGTCTTCCTTGAGTCTTCATTCACAACCACCAGGGAATTTTTCACCCTATTGTCATATCCTCCTTCCAGCTATGCACAGCCCCTACCATCATAGCAACCACACATCCCTCCAGATCCCAGCTAATGTGGCCCTATGTCTTGTACCAGATGTTGCTATGGTGCGACAGGAGAGACTCCCCTACTCCCAGGAACTTTTCAAATTGTCTCCACTGCATCCCCAGACCAGGGAAAAGAAGTCTATCCTAGAAATCCAATCTGGATCTTCCTGCATGGCAG
The DNA here is from genome assembly GCF_901001135.1 of Rhinatrema bivittatum. Taxonomy (NCBI): domain Eukaryota; kingdom Metazoa; phylum Chordata; class Amphibia; order Gymnophiona; family Rhinatrematidae; genus Rhinatrema; species Rhinatrema bivittatum. The sequence goes on from NC_042617.1 coordinate 434,237,721, forward strand.
TGCATAGCTGTTGAGGCATCATGTCAATTCTAATTACATTTTTTATGTAATCTACCATTTAGATCTTGCCTGTTCACAATCAATCAAATATTATATAACTTGTGGCTTTTTTATTTTGGTCAACTTTGTTTTCTTGTTTACACTTTGCTATCCAAAATATAATGGGGACAATTTTCCAAGCCATTGGAGAATTTTTTATCCCTGCACTTTGCACCAATTTTCAAAGTGAAAGTGCATGTATGCTCTTGCTTTAAAACTAGCTGAGGATACAAAATGCCTGCAGACATTTGCACCAGCTTTCTGTGATGATAAGCTATTCATCAAAAATTACACTCATAGCTTTGATAATATAATAAGTCCCCTGGAAAAAATACCTTTCAATACAGCTAAAACTACTCATGATATGGAACAACGTGCATAATCTGAGATGTATTGAATGAGGGCGGTGTTGAGACAGAATATTTACACAGTTAAACAGCTTTTCACCTGTGTAAATGACTTTGCAAACTGCCTTCTCCATAAACATGATTTAAAATTATCTACAAGTCTTGCCAGATATCAACCTGTTTAAACTCAGTGCCAGGAAAAATAGTGGAAACTAGGGATGTGAATCGTGTTCCATATCGTCTTAACGATAGAAATCGTCTGGCAGGAGAAGAAAATCGTGTTAGGCACGATTTTTTAGTTAAAAAATCGTTAAAAATCGTTTTTTCCGATTAGTGCGCACTAACTGAAAATGATACAATTTGACACTTTTCAGGTCAGTTAAGATCAGTTTAGGAATGAATATGTATTCCTATTGGCTGCCCTCTTATTTATTCATGTTACCAAGGTTCCCACTGACAATATATGGGGGATGGGAAATGGAAACAGTTGGCAGCTTGACAAAAAAAGTAATGTGATCAGTCAATGTGACTAGAACTTGTGCCCTAACCCTGATACCAGGGGTGTTGTGATCTTCCTGCACACAGTGCCCTAACCCTGGCACCAGGGGTGTTGTGATCTTCATGTACACAGTGCCCTATCCCTATTAATACCAGGAGTGTTGTGATCTTCCTGCACACAGTGCCCTATCCCTAATACCAGGGGTGTTGTGATCTTCCTGCACACAGTGCCCTATTCCTGATACCGGGGGTGTTGTGATCTTCCTGCACACAGTGCCCTATCCCTATTAATACCAGGAGTGTTGTGATCTTCCTGCACACAGTGCCCTAACCCTGACACCAGGGGTGTTGTGATCTTCCTGCACACAGTGCCCTAACCCTGACACCAGGGGTGTTGTGATCTTCCTGCACACAGTGCCCTATGCCTATTAATACCAGGAGTGTTGTGATCTTCTTGCACACAGTGCCCTAACCCTGGCACCAGGGGTGTTGTGATCTTCCTGTACACAGTGCCCTATCCCTATTAATACTAGGAGTGTTGTGATCTTCCTGCACACAATGCCCTATCCCTAATACCAGGGGTGTTGTAATCTTCCTGCACACAGTGCCCTATTCCTGATACCGGGGGTGTTGTGATCTTCCTGCACACAGTGCCCTATTCCTGATACCGGGGGTGTTGTGATCTTCCTGCACGCAGTGCCCTATTCCTGATACCTGGGGTGTTGTGATCTTCTTGCACACATCCCGGTATCAGGGATAGGGCACTGCGTGCAGGAAGATCACAACACTCCTGGTATCAGGAATAGGGCACTGTGTGCAGGAAGATCACAACACCCCTGGTATTAGGGATAGGGCACTGCGTGCAGGAAGATCACAACACTCCTGGTATTAATAGGGATAGGGCACTGCATGCAGGAAGATCACAACACCCCTGGTATCAGGGATAGGGCACTGTGTGCAGGAAGATCACAATACCCTGGAGGAGTGAGGGTCACGCAGCTCCCCCCTGTCTGTGAAGCCAGCCTCTCACTAGTAATGCAGGGAAGGAGCTGTTTCAGCCTCACCATCCTCCCCCCCCCCCCCCTCACCCACACACCATTCACTGACTGGGGCATGGGGGAGGGGAGGAGTGAGGGTCAGGACGCTCCCCTCTGTCTGTGAAGCCAGCCTCTCACTAGTAATGCAGGGAGGGAGCTGTCTCAGACTTCACCATCCCCCCCCCCCCTCACCCACACACCATTCACTGGCTGGGACATGGGGGAAGTCAGGAGTGAGGGTCAGGCAGCTCCCCCCTGTCTGTGAAGCCAGCCTCTCACTAGTAATGCAGGGAGGGAGCTGTCTCAGACTTCACCATCCTCCCCCCCCCCTCACTCACACTCCATTCACTGGCTGGGACATGGGGGAAGTCAGGAGTGAGGGTCAGGCAGCTCCCCCCTGTCTGTGAAGCCAGCCTCTCACTAGTAATGCAGGGAGGGAGCTGTCTCAGCCTTCACATCCTACCCCCCCCCCCCCACCTCACCCACACACCATTCACTGGCTGGGACATGGGGGAAGTCAGGAGTGAGGGTCAGGCAGCTCCCCCCTGTCTGTGAAGCCAGCCTCTCACTAGTAATGCAGGGAGGGAGCTGTCTCAGCCTTCACCATCCTAACCCCCCCCCCCCCTCACCCACACACCATTCACTGGCTGGGACATGGGGGAAGTCAGGAGTGGGGATCAGGCAGCTCCCCCCTGTCTGTGAAGCCAGCCTCTCACTAGTAATGCAGGGAAGGAGCTGTTTCAGCCTCACCATCCCCCCCCCTCACCCACACACCATTCACTGGCTGGGGCATGGGGGAGGGGAGGAGTGAGGGTCAGGAAGCTCCCTCCTGTCTGTGAAGCCAGCCTCTCACTAGTAATGCAGGGAGGGAGCTGTCTCAGACTTCACCATCCTCCCCCCCCCCCTCACCCACACACCATTCACTGGCTGGGACATGGGGGAAGTCAGGAGTGAGGGTCAGGCAGCTCCCCCCTGTCTGTGAAGCCAGCCTCTCACTAGTAATGCAGGCGGGATAGGGCACTGCATGCAGGAAGATCACAACACCCCTGGTATCAGGGTTAGGGCACTGTGTGCAGGAAGATCACAACACCCCTGGTGTCAGGGTTAGGGCACTGTGTGCAGGAAGATCACAACACCCCTGGTATCAGGGATAGGGCACTGAGTGCAGGAAGATCACAACACCCCTGGTATCAGGAATAGGGCACAAGTTCTAGTCATATTGACTGATCACATTACTTTTTATGTCAACTACCAACAGTTTCCATTTCCCATCCCCCCAACCATCACCTCAGTTGGAACCTTGGTAACATCAATAGATAAGAGGGCAGCCAGCCAATAGGAATACATATTCATTCCTAACTGACCTTTACTGACCTGGAAAGTGTCAATAATTTGTATCATTTTCTGTTAGTGTTCCTGAGTTTCCATTTCCATTTCCCATTCCCCCAACCATCACCTCAGTGGGAACCTTGGTAACATCAATAGATAAGAGGGCAGCCAGCAAATAGGAATACATTTTCATTCCTAACTGACCTTTACTGACCTGGAAAGTGTCAATTTGTATCATTTTCTGTTAGTGCGCACTAACTCCCGTTAGTGCGCACTAACACGATTTAACGATTTTTAACGATAAATCGTTAGAATTTCTATTGTATTGTGTTCTATAACGATTTAAGACGATATTAAAATTATCGGACGATAATTTTAATCGTTAAAAAATGATTCACATCCCTAGTGGAAACTATTCTTAAGATCAAAATTGTAGAGCATATAGAAAGACATGGTTTAATGGAACACAGTCAACATGGATCTACTCATGAGAAGTCTTGCCTAACAAATCTGCTTCATTTTTTTTGAAGGGGTTAATAAACATGTGGATAAAGGTGAACCAATGGATTTAGTGTATTTGGATTTTCAGAAGGAGTCTGACAAAGTCCCTCATGAGAGGCTTCTAAGAAAACTAAAAAGTCATGGGATAGGAGGTGATGTCCTTTTGTGGATTACAAACTAGTTAAAAGACAGGAAACAGAGAGTAGGATTAAATGGTCAATTTTCTCAGTGGAAAAGGGTAAACAGTGGAGTGCCTCAGGGATCTGTACTTGGACCTGTGCTTTTCAATATATTTATAAATGATCTGGAAAGGAATACGACGAGTGAGGTTATCAAATTTGCAGATGATACAAAATTATTCAGAGTAGTTAAATCACAAGAGGATTGTGATGTATTACAGGAGGACCTTGCAAGACTGGAAGATTGGGCATCCAAATGGCAGATGAAATGTAATGTGGACAAGTGCAATGTGTTGCATATACGGAAAAATAACCCTTACTGTAGTTTCATGATGCTACCACCCAGGAAAAAGATCTAGGCATCATAGTGGATAATACTTTGAAATCGTCGGCTCAGTGTGATGCAGCAGTCAAAAACACAAACAGAATATTAGGAATTATTAGGAAGGGAATGGTTAATATAACAGAAAATGTCATAATGCTTCTGCATCGCTCCATGGTGAGGCCGCACCTTGAATACTAGGGGTGTGCATTCGGATTGACCGCATTAGTAAAACGCAACTCATATTTTTTTTTTACTTAAAAAATTGATTCGACATAAACGATCGGATTTCCCACATATCGAACATAGATATGTTCGATATGTGGGAAATCGCGATTGTTGAGCCAAAATAAAAATATAAACCCCCTCACCCTCCTTAATCCCCCCCCCCCGACTTACCACAACTCCCTGGTGATGGAGCGAGGAGTGAGGACGCCATTTCTGCAATCCTTGGCGAGAAGCATGTGACGTCGGCGGCACGTCGAGTGACGCCGGCGTCACGTGATTCCCGGCTCGTTCGCGCCGGACGGCTCGTTCGGCCCAAAAAGAACTTTTGGCCAGCTTGGGGGGGGCCTCCTGACCCCTGACGAGCCGTCCGGCGCGAACGAGCCGGGAATCACGTGGCGCCGCGTCACTCAGACGCGACGTCACGTGATTCCCGGCAAGTTCGCGCCGGACGGCTCGTTCGGCCCAAAAAGAACTTTTGGCCAGCTTGAGGGGGTCAGGAGGCCCCCCCAAGCTGGCCAAAAGTTCTTTTTGGGCCGAACGAGCCGTCCGGCGCGAACTTGCCGGGAATCACGTGACGTCGCGTCTGAGTGACGCGGCGCCACGTGATTCCCGGCTCGTTCGCGCCGGACGGCTCGTTCGGCCCAAAAAGAACTTTTGGCCAGCTTGGGGGGGTCAGGAGGCCCCCCCAAGCTGGCCAAAAGTTCTTTTTGGGCCGAACGAGCCGTCCGGCGCGAACGAGCCGGGAATCACGTGGCGCCGCGTCACTCAGACGCGACGTCACGTGATTCCCGGCAAGTTCGCGCCGGACGGCTCGTTCGGCCCAAAAAGAACTTTTGCCCAGCTTGAGGGGGTCAGGAGGCCCCCCCAAGCTGGCCAAAAGTTCTTTTTGGGCCGAACGAGCCGTCCGGCGCGAACTTGCCGGGAATCACGTGACGTCGCGTCTGAGTGACGCGGCGCCACGTGATTCCCGGCTCGTTCGCGCCGGACGGCTCGTTCGGCCCAAAAAGAACTTTTGGCCAGCTTGGGGGGGTCAGGAGGCCCCCCCAAGCTGGCCAAAAGTTCTTTTTGGGCCGAACGAGCCGTCCGGCGCGAACAAGCCGGGAATCACGTGACGCCGCGTCACTCGACGTGCCACCGACGTCACATGCTTCTCGCCAAGGATTGCAGAAATGACGTCCTCACTCCTCGCTCGATCACCAGGGAGTTGTGGTAAGTCTGGGGGGGGGATTAAGGAGGGTGAGGGGGTTTAATTTTTTTTTTTTTGCACATATGTACATATACCCAACTCATTGGATTTTTTTTATGTCCATATTGGCCGCAAGTGGGACCCCCTTTCGGACATAAAAAATATGAACATAAAATTTTGCTCTGCACATCCCTATTGAATACTGTGTACGATTCTGGTCGCCACTTCTCAAAAAAGATATAATTGCGATGGAGAAAGTACAGAGAAGGGCAACCAAAATGATAAAGGGAATGGAACAACTCCCCTATGAGGAAAGGCTGATGAAGTTGGAGCTGTTCAGCTTGGAGAAGAGACAGCTGAGGGGGGATATGATAGAGGTCTTTAAGATCATGAGAGGTCTTGAACGAGTAGATGTGAATCGGTTATTTACACTTTCAGATATTAGAAGGATTAGGGGGCATTCCATGAAATTAGCAAGTAGCACATTTAAGACTAATCGGAGAAAATTCTTTTTCACTCAACGCACAATTAAGCTCTGGAATTTGTTGCCAGAGGACATGGTTAGTGCAGTTAGTGTAGCTGGGTTCAAAAAAGGTTTGGATAAGTTCTTGCAGGAGAAGTCTATTAGCTGCTATTAATCAAGTTTACTTAGCTAATAGCCACTGCTATTAATTGCATCAGTAGCAAGGGATCGTCTTGGTGTTTGGGTAATTGCCAGGTTCTTGTGACTTGGTTTGACCTCTGTTGGAAGCAGGATGCTGGGCTTGATGGACCCTTGGTCTGATCCAGCATAGCAATTTCTTATGTTCTTAATGAACTGTCAACTCATCGGCTATACATTTCAGAGAAGCCAATACTATACAGCAAAGGACCAGGTCTACCTGGATGACTTTGCTGTGCCACCAAAAAACAAATGCATATCACACTTCTACTACTTACAGAAACCCCCTCAGTTCTTCCTTTCCACTCTTCTACAAATGACAATTCATGACTCAAAAATAATCTGTGCAATTTACCTACTGCATTTGTGTGTGTGTGTGTGGGGGGGGGGGGGGGGGGGGGCGGTGTTGGGAAGGGGAATTGGGGCAGAATCCAGCAAAATTCTGGCAGTGGTTGTTTTAAAAAATATTGCCCTGTTTGTCTTATTTAACTAACCCTTTTTATAACTTGTCAGTTGCAATGTTCCTTAAACTGCATAACAGAGGAAGTGATCATTATTTGAAGTGAGTTTTGGTTATACAGTGAAATATCTTTAAAAGCAGAAATATTGGTTCCAAACTGCTTTAAGCACATTATCAGTCCTAGACCTATGGGTCTGATTTACTAAACTCTTTCCCCATGGATAGGGAATGGGAGAAAAGCTTTAGTAAATCGGACCCTATGTCATGTAGATGATTGCCAAAAATCCAAACAATGCACTATAAAAGCCCAACACCTACAGGAGCAGCTTCATAGCCAATATTGCACAGATGGTTGGCAAAGCCTACCAGACCTTTTGCAATAAGCAAATGCCAGAGGAAAATGGAAATGTGTTTTTTTTCTCTCTCAGATTAAAATTCAGTGTTGTAATATGTTTTGACACTTAAGTCTCATCCTCTGATCTCAGGACCAGAACCAAATCAGTTTTCTAAGGTCTTGACTTAATATTGAACAGTTTCTCATACTTGCTAAGTTTTGTGGAAATTATTATGGACTTCAGAATAGAGAAAGCTGAACTATTTTGGATAGATGGAGATAAGGGAGGGGATTCATTTTTCCTGCATTGATGAAAACACACAGGAACTCTTAGGAAGGACATAGAATCTAGGTGTATTCTGATCCAATTTGCCCAGCCATCCATATTTGTTCTGGTGACATCAGTATCCCATAGAATAAGGCAGAGAAAGCTCAGCCTGTGAAGTTGATGTGAAGTAACAGAAATAAATAGAAAGTGCATATCTAAACTTCAATCACCATATTGCCTGATTTACATATTATTTCCTTACCCATCTTTGCTCTCTAGGATATAATGGGAGAGAAGGCAGCAATGAGATGCACAGTAAATGCCTTGATACAGTTCCAGAAACACATGCAACCATTTAAGATGTGAATGAACCCTAAAAAAAATGTAGTTTTGATTTATAAACATACATCTAACTAGAAAATATAAAACTTCATTCATGTTTGCACTCTATCTTTCCCCAAAATAATGAACAGTTCTCCTGTCTATAAAGGTGGAACACTGACTTCTCAGAAGACAAAGTACTAGGGATGTGCAGATGGACGCCATACATTGCATTCGGGATTCGAATTTGTCGGGGGGGGGGGGGGGGCAGATACGTTGCATTCGGCAAGGGGTGCCCCTGAATCATTCATGCATTAATTCTTATTCATTTCCCGGCTAAAATTGAATTAACTACAACCCCCCACCCTCCTGACCCCCCCCCAAGACTTACCAAAACTCCCTGGTGGTCCAGCAAGGGGTACGGGAGTCATCTCCTGCATTCACACCCTCGGCTGCCGGTATTCAAAATGGCGCCGATAGCCTTTGCCCTTACTATGTCACAGAGGCTACCGGTGCCATTGGTCAGCCCCTGTCACATGGTAGGAGCACAAGATGGCGCCGGCCATCCATCGCTTCCCCACGAATACGACTATGGCCCTATACGTTGCGGATTACCAATACGTAGGAAATTAATGCACACCCCTACAAAGTACACCTTTATCATAATCTGAAGGAGCACTTCTCTTTCCCAATGCTTTAATGACCTGATAGATCATGAAGGCTCTGGCCAGATCTGGTATCTGAATTAGCAATTTAAAAGAATTTAAAAATAAATAAAAATAAATATTAGGTCCAACCAGAAATGGAGCTATAAGGACAGTGTGAAAAGTTCCATTTCTGCCAATATCTGTCATGAGATGAGGCCTCTGTAACAGGCACTTGAGGCAAAAAGCACCATAACATCAGGCCATAAAAACAGACACTCATAGCAGCTAACATTCTCATCCACTATGTCATAGCACCACTTAAAGATAACAGAGTCAATATTCAAAGTCATTTAGCATGATATTCACAAGTTTTTGGATATTGGGTCACTTATCTGGCTAGATTACCTAGCTAAAATCTATTCAGATAAAAGAGAGGTGTTCCAGGGGAAATTTCTGAGCGGGCCTAAGTTATCCGGCTAACTTAGCCGATTTTTAGTTGCTTTTAGCTACGTTAGTCAGATAACTTTAGACCTGATTCAGATCCTAAATCCCGTCTCCTCCCCCAATATGTCATAAATGGCCCTGCCAGACCACACACTCCCCACTCCCCAAACCCCTCCAAAGTAGAGAAATATGATGCAGGGTCCGCAGGCCAGACCCCCACCTTCCTTCCCATTGTTTTATTAATTCCAAACTGTGCTGTCTCATGCCACCTCCCCCACCCATCCCTAATAACCTCTTTGTTCCAGACAACCCCCTCCAGATCCCCCCCCCTTGGAATCCTTGGAATCTCAAAACCCAGCTGGGGGCAAGGTATTCTATTCACTAACTCACTCCTGCTCTGACAGCAGCTGCATTGCAAGCATACTCTATCCACAACTTATGCTTGCAGCACTTCTTCTCTGGTGGTTCTCTGCCCTGGGTCATGCCGGGTCACTGACCCAGAACCTCTTTGGCCTGACACCATCTGGGAAGCCCATGCACCTATATCTGGGAGCCTGCCCAGCTGCTGGCCCACTTGCCCAAGAATATAAGAATGGTGCTGAGCTTCAGCAGTGAAAAGAAGAGGACTGCAAGCCCCAGGATCTAACACCATCGCTGCAGTGGTGAGAAGAGCCAGCAGATTGCAGCTCCTGAGATCCAGCGCTGCTGCTGCTGCTGAAGGAAGATAAGAGAAGGGAGAGAAAGCAGCAGCAATAAAATAAGGTGAACCAGAGCCCGATGAGAAGAGGGAGAGGGTGGTGGGAAGCACTGGGAACAGGCTGGGAGAAAAGACCGAGAATGATTTTGACAGGCTTGGGGAGGGAAGGGTTAGAGAGAGAAGTTGCAAGCATAATTCTTTCCCATTCTTCCAACCCCCATCTCTCCCCCATCCCTGCACTTACATACACACAACCTACACAATCCTGCTTCCAACTGACCTAGTACCTTCTTTTTCTTTTTCTTTTTTGTTTGTTTGTTTAGAAAATCACCCCTGGTACCAAAAAGACAAAATGAATGCCTTGCTGACTTTAACAAAAGCAATGAGTAAGAAGCATTCTGGATTGTACAGTAATCAAAACTGGACTTTCAGCAGCCCGGTAGTGTGTATACACAGTAAGGAACCTGGTAGGGCAGGGGAAAACAGTTTACTGCTTATCTGAGGTAGTGACTTGATGGAGGAATGGAGCAATCAAGTCAACAGGAAGTAATCGTTATCTCCTGCAAACAGAGAAACAAAGTGACACACCATGAACTGAGGAAAAGAAGGGGATAAACACCACTTAATGCTTAATCAGCAACTGAATCATGCATCGGTATCAAGATTAATGTGAATTATCAGGAGGAAAAGGCTTCAGACAGACATGGAAAAGCAGGATGTCAAGGCTGTGTGGTCTGATTTAATGATACCCCCAAAGGGGGGGGGGGGGAGAATACAGGGGTCAGGAGCAGACAGGTCAGGTGTGAAGTCTTCTGCCTGACCAGCCACCTTCCCCTCAGGTTGGGGCCTCCGATGCTGGTGGCTGGCAGGTCTTATGGCAGGTGATGCACTGGATCAGGGACTGGGCACCCACAGAGACTGACAGGCGGCAGCAGGCAAAGGACAAGAAGATGCCCTGGACACAAACAACACAAACAAGGAGTGCACCGGCAGGACAGGTGCAAACAAGAAAGTACAAGGCAATAAAAGTACAGCGCAGCAGTATATGCTTTGCTTCATAACAAAAGTAACTACTGTCTGTTGTGTGTGAAAGTATCCATACCACTGTGTGTGTTGTAACATCAAATACCCCTATATCCGGTGCCACTAGTGATCTGCATAAAATTCCATCATACCACTGGCATCAAAGGACAAATGTTACAAGCATGGACAAGGAAGGAGAAAGCCTGTTCCTCTACAGGGCCTTAGGACCAGAACGAGCAGTAATACTGATCTTACTAGTAGTGATCAAACCAGGTGTCCTCCTGGTTTTTTTTTGGTTTTTTTTTTAAGCAGGTAAAAGTCTTCATTGACTGAAAGCTATCAGAGGCAAGGTACCACATTTGAAAACAGTGGTATACAGCATAATTTGCAAAAAAAACCCCCAAAAACCTGTTCACATTGGTTTCAGGGGAGGCTACAGGTACTAGTCTGGGGTCCCTGCCTTCTACTCAAAGCCTTAGGAGCAGGTAAGCCAAAGCAATGAGGGAAGTCTATCTCCCAAGCTGACCTCATTGCCCTTTTCTCTAGTGCAGTAGCATGCAAGCAGCCCCATGTCAGCAGCAAGCCCTCATGAAGCAGATGGGTGGCATTCCACATCGCTTTTCTGGGCTAAAAGGCAGGCAGGGGAAATGATTGCTCTGGATGATTGGCCCCTACAGGTGGCGGAGAATATGGTATTTAAGTGACTGCTATTTCTCTTAGCTCTAAAATACAAAGTGTCCTCTAGTTCAGCTTTCAGTATGCATGTTATCCCTACTATATGCAATCAGTGTCATACTCGGATGCAGGCACAACTAACCAAGGTAGACAGGAGTGTTATCATCCATTTTACTAGCAGTATCTGGACCAGCCAGAATGCTAAGCATGCCTATTGCTCACTAATGGCACACTGCTGATAGCTGTATGCTATAGGGCAGGGAACTAGTTCTATCAGGGGCAGAACATCAGGATGCAAGTGGGCTGTGCCGCACACCCAGGTGAAGGATATCAGCCATTCCTTGGTCCATATCTTAGTGGCAATAAGGAGAAAAATGGAGAGCTGGAAGCTGGGCAAGGGAGAAAGAACCGTTGCGCCTGTTTTTCAATACAGTCAATGGCAGTAACATGAGAAAGGCAGTGGACGATGTGGGCTTTGAGCAGATTCCAGAGCCTGCATACTTGCTGCACCTGGCAGCTAGCCATGCTTGTTTGGTTTGCACATTACTTACCTGCATACTAGCCAAGCTGTGTGATCCACTCATGGAAAAGAATATTGTCCTTCAGTCCACAGTTATAGGCTGTTAGCTAGACTGTGAGAGCAGAAGCACCACAGGCAAAAAGTAAATGGGTATGGAGTGGAGTAAAGAGAAGGGACCCCCTCACAGTACAGTCAGCCACTATTTTCTTCCCCATCTTTATCTGCCCCCACCTGTTCCGATAGCAATAGCAGAATGGGTTGTCCTAACCCAGACGATAGATAAAGTGGTTGACAGCAGCACCATTATCTCCTCCCTCACAGAGCCCCCCCCCCCCCCCCCCCCCTTGCACAAAATTCTTTCATGTGGTATTTTACAGAGCTCATCCAGGACATAGCCACAGACCCACTGGCTTACACAAGGCAATGGTCTAAAAATACCTGGGCAGGCATTAATTTATGAGAGTTAAATATGTGGCTTGGCCTCACATTTTACTTTCCGTATCCCGGGTGACTAACTAATAGGTTCATCAACCTCCTGGTTCTTCAGCCTGATCTCCTCCTAATTCACCCAGCCAATAATACACAATGAGTGCCTAATATCAGTTTTGCTAGATAATTAGCAGGTATAAAACTACCCGAGTAAGTTGCAAAATGTATGCATGTGTCTTATGCATGCATGAGCTCATTTTTAAGCGAATAACTCTGAAAATTCACCTCTTGGGGGCCAGATGCTCTGCCTTCAGCATCAACTACTAGCCTCATGTGCCTGGCTTACTTTTTATGCAGGTTTTTAACAAGGGCTGAGGTATGAAGAAAAGAACCAAGTAGACACAGGTCTGTTAGTGCATAGAAGCTGTAGTTTTATGGGTTAGTATATACGGTAAGAATGTCACATACCAAACAAGCTATTTTTGGAACATGCAAGCTGAAATTAAGTTCATTACCTCTTAAGTGGTATCATAATATACCAAATTGCATGCTAAAACATTTTTGCCACAAGTTTTAATACATAGGCCCCTTAATATATCAATGTGATATCTCCATTGAATTCTGCTTAGGACCAGCACAGCAGCTTTCCAGTTTACTTCAATTCATAAGTAGTAGGTAAATAGGGAAAGCTTTGAAATATTCTATTGCCTCAGAAATAAAATAAATATCAGAACAAAAGGGAAAAGTGGTAATTACACAGTTACTTCCAACTTGTTGTTTTGCTAGGATTGATGCTTCAAGGACTGCCTTCTCAATGCCCTTATATTATGTTTTTCTTCTGTGCCTTGAATATTTGAAGCTGTCACCAGGGTACATAAAGGAAATCTGAAGTTCGAGTTACTGATGATAGAATTTTATGGGGTGACAAAAGTCTGCAAGCAATACTTTAAATTCACCATTAGAGTGACAAAATTGTAAGGGCAATATAAATTCTTAATTAAAGAGATTCAACTTTAGGTGGTGGACTGGGTTAGTGCATTAGCTTTTCACCTCTACAGATCTCAGTTTAAATCTCAGCTGACAGTGCCAAAGGTGTTGGAAAGTGAAAAATAAAACATATGTTCTATGTCTAGGCAGCATTTATAATGCCAAAAAAAGAAAAAAAAAGCCAACAATACTTTCTCCCTAGATATAAACTGCAAAGAAATGTGGTTCACAGCATAGACTTAGTCATACTTTTTAGTGTCTGGCACTCCATGTCCCAAATGTAATGAGTATAAGGGTCACAGCTTATTCCTAATGCACATTTGTCTTTATCACCAAACTAGCTAATAGTTATGAGTCTCTGCAAACAAATGTAGAAGTGAAGTAATGAAGGTCAAGGTTGGGATTCTTTGGCGAAGCTGTATGAAAATGAACTTGCAGATCAACTTTCCTCACTATGCTTAGCTATAGTCAAAGTAATTTCTACCTCACCTTTATGACATGAGCATTAAAAATGTATCTATAAAAAGAAATTAAAGATATAACCATGGTCTGTAGTTTACACACATAATATGTCTTCCCAGGCCTGTAAGGTCCAAAATCTTTGTAAAATTGGATCATTGCGATCCTGCAGGAAAGCTGCTCTTTCAGTGCAGCCTTGGTGCCTCAGAAAAAGCATCCCCTAGCTCTTCATTGGCTAGGGATCTCACATAACTGAGTAGCAGTGGGAGGTGAGAAGAAAATGGGGGAGGAGGCGACAGCAAAATAATTTTAAATTAAAACATATTCTATAAAAATAGTATAGTATAATATATTTGATAAAAATTAATTATCCTCTATTATTTATTAAATATTTAAGTTGCACAGATAGAACTTTAGAACATGGATGAAGAGACAGTGAAATGCTAACAAAAATTAGGAAAACTAACATAGTAGACAACATCCTAATGGGAGATTTCAATTACCCCAATATTGTTGGTAAGTGTCTCATTGGGACATGTTGGTAAGTGTCTCATTGGGACATGCTAGGGAAGGAAAGTTTATAGATGCCATAAATGAATGCTTCATGGAGCAGTTATTCCTGGAATCAATGAGGGGTGGGGGCTACTCTAGATTTAATTCTTATTGTGATGCAGGATCTGGCATGAGAAATAGCAGTGGTGGGGCCACTTGTCAAATTTAACATATTTATTTATTTATTTATTTTTAGATTTTTATATACCGGTGTTCCTATATGAAATAAAGATCACATCGGTTTACATTGAAACAGAACATGAAAATTGCCAAAAGGCATTACATAGAACAAGGTTATGAAACTTGGAACAGTGTACATAAGTTCAAAATTTAACAATAACGTTGTAACATTGATGACCAAAAGATAAAGGAGAAAAAAAAAAAAAAAAAAGACTTAAACAATTAAGTTGACAGGTCTTATTGAGCATAAAAATTATAACGTATAAGTGAGAAAGTCTCAAGTGTCCTGCAGCAAGAGATTAGATACCGAAGTAGGTAGTGGTATGGAAAATGGGGGTTTGTGAAGAAGATATGTTCTTGCTGGTTGGAGGGGAAAAAATGATGATCATGGTCCTGGAAAAGCTTGGCTAAAGAGCCAGGTTTTAAGTTTTTTTTTGAATGAAGAGTGGCAGAACTCAAGCCGAATGTCTGGTAGGAGCGCATTCCATTGAATGGGGCCTGCTGTAGATATGGCACGTTTATGATGCGAGGATTTTGTTGAAGGTACATAGAGTGTGCCTTTATATGCTCCTCTGATGGGTCTAGAGGAGGAGTGAGGGCGTAGTTGGTTACATAATTGAAGAGGAGAGATATTGTGAATGGATTTATGAATTACGGTGAGTACTTTATATAGGATCCTTTGCTTTATAGGCAGCCAGTGGCGGAGCTTGAGAATGGGGGTGATGTGATCTCTTTTATTCGTATTGGTAAGGATTCTGGCTGCAGAGTTCTGTAGCATTTGGAGGGGTTTGATGGATGAATATGGAAGGCCAAAGAGAAGCGAATTGCAATAGTCGACTTTTGATAGAATAATGGCTTGTAGGACCATCCGAAAATCGTTGAAATAAAGAAGAGGCTTCAATTTTTTTAAGACTTGTAACTTATAAAAACAGTCTTTGGTGGTTGTGCTTATGAATTTTTTAAAATTGAGCTGATTGTCTAGCATGATACCTAGATCTCGAACATGTGGTGAGTGATTTAATATGGGAGTGGATGAGTTGAGTAGGTCAGCTGGGTTTAGAAGTTTGATGTTGATGTCTTGATTGATGATTAGGATCTCAGTTTTGTTGTTGTTAAGAATGAGGCAAAGGCTGGAGAGAAGATGATTGATCTGTTGCAAACAATTGTTCCAGTGGGGGCTACTCTAGATTTAATTCTTATTGTGATGCAGGATCTGGCATGAGAAATAGCAGTGGTGGGGCCACTTGTCAAATTTAACATATGCAGTAGTAAGAAAGCATAAGAGAGTATCCTTGCTTTCTTTGTACTACATTTGAGCTTACCAAACATGGCTTTGAATCCCTATTGAACCTGCTGTATCAAATTAAACAAACACTGAAGTGAAGGGAGTACATTAAGAAAAACTACTACAGTAGCATTCAACTTTTAAAAAAATGAGACTATAATAAAATTAGAAAATTAGAAAAAAGAGCTCTTACAAATGTTTAAAGTTTGCATGTGGCACAGATGCTTTTTAAAAACATTAGATTGGAAGCCCAGACTAAATGTATCCCATGCATTAAAAGAGATACAGCCATACAAAACAATGATACCAGCCACACTTAAGACGGTCCCTTAAGTGAAATTACATTGGCACTATCCTCAGGCATTCAGCATTATTTTTAAAGATTAAATACCAGGGCAAGAATGAGTGGGCCTCGCTCCTACCCTTATTTTTTTTTAACTTGACCAGTCATAAAGGGGTAAGTGGGAACTAGGGAGTAAGATTCCCAGCCCTGGCTCATGTATTCAAGAAATGGGAGGGGCTAGGAAGACCTCAGCTGGGCCTGATACAAAACAGTTTGGTAGGCCTAGGCCCCAGGCTTGATTTTAGGGGTCAGAGAGGGATTGGAGGGGCCCCAGAGTGAATCCAGCTATACCCAGCTCAGCTAAATAGGGCTAGCCTAGGCCCTGGGTTGGATTTTACAAGATGGGAGGAAGGTTGGAAGGCCTAGGGAGGCCTGGTTTGTTTAATTCGGTTAAAACTTCCAGTCAGGCCCATGCATAGGCCCAAGGCTGGGGCCTTGCCTAGAGTATAGGCTGAGACTCAAAACACCTCAGCCTAGGTCTAAGCCTTGGTCAGAAGCCAAAGCCTAGGGCATAGGCCAAGGCCCAAAGCAGGGGCTATGACCTAAACTGGAGCATGACGCCGGGGCATTGATTAAGACCCAAGGAAAGGACCAGGCCCCCCTCTAAAAATTGCCTATCTAATCCATTGAGTATCCAAAGCCATGGCCAAGTCAATATGTCCTCTTCTATTGTTTTTTCTTCGTAAATTATGGTGCATCCTTCTCAATGGAGGGCACCATTTTGCTGTACAGTAATGCTATATAGTACTGTATCATAAAATGACACTCCCCACTGAGGAGGATGCGCTGGAGTTAATTTACTCTGGTGCATCCTCCATGGACACAATCATTTCCAAAATAAGAATAAAAAGAGAGGACCTACCGGCAAGCACTCCAGCCTCAGGGCTGGACCCTGGGCTGAAACCCTGACATCGGGTACCATTCTCTGGGGCGGGCCCCGGTGTCAGACCTTGACCAGGGCCCAGGCGTCACAAGCTGGCCTTCTGGTTGGGACCTGGTGTCAGGCCTGATCCTAGCCTAGGCTGAGGCCAAGCATCAGGACCTAGCATCTGGGCCGGGCCCCAGCCTCAGATTTGGTCCTAGGCTGGTGCCTAGGCCGAGGCCCAGGCATTAGGACCAGACCTGCAAGCCTTGGCCTTGCATAGAGCTTGGGAAGCTCCATTTCCTTTCTTTTTTGTCTTTGGGGGGTTTTTATTTAATGTTTGATTCATTTTTTTAAATGAATGAAATTAATTAAACATCAAAGGAAATTAACTTCATGGGTAAAAAGCCTCCCTAAAACAAACCAAAAAACAAAATGAATATTTTACCCCCGCATATCCCTATTAACTTTTTGGATTATGGATTTAGCCTTAATTCCAGAGACACTAATGACCCACTAATGACACACAGAAAACTTTGTCATTTAGCAGAGCTATAAGTAGTGAAGAACTTCTTAGATGACATCAGGTTGACATTTGGCATGGACTATCAATCTAAGGTGACATTCCCAAAAGGACAAGTAGTCAAAACTGAAACATCTTACTTAACAGGAAGGCTTACATACTGTAAATCTAGTAGTAGAAGAAGCTGTAACAATCCAGCATAAAAGATCAACAAAACATACTACAGCAGCAGGGTTGGTGCAAGGGTTTGTAGTGCCCTAGGTAGACCAATGTAACACATTCCTCCACCACCACCAGAACTAGGGATGTGAATCGTTTTTTGACAATTTAAAAAATTGTCCGATATATTTTAAATTGTCAAAAATCGTTAGAGGCACGATACAATAGGAATTCCCCCGATTTATCATCAAAATTGTAAATCAGGGGAGGAGGAGGGGAAGGGGGAGGGCGGGAAAACCGGCACACCAAAACAACCCTAAAACCCACCCCGACCCTTTAAAATAAATCCCCCACCCTCCCGATCCCCCCCAAAATGTTTTAAATTACCTGGGGTCCAGTGGGGGGGGTCCCAGTGTGATCTTCCACTCTCGGGCCACGGCTGCATTAATAGAAATGGCGCCGGCCGTATGGCCGTATTGCCGTATTGCAAAATGGCGCCATTCGTATGGCCATATGGCTGGCGCCATTTTGCAATATGGCAATATGACCCGAGTGCAGGAGGTCGCTCCCGGACCCCTGCTGGACCTTTGGCAAGTCTTGTGGGGGTCAGGAGGCCCCCCCAAGCTGGCCAAAAGTCCCTGGGGATCCAGCAGGTGTCCGGGAGCGATCTCCTGCGCTCGTGACGTCGGGGGACAGGAACCAAAATGGCGCCGGCGCCATTTCTATTAACGCAGCCGTTGCCCGAGAGTGGAAGATCACACCGGGACCTCCCACTGGACCCCAGGTAATTTAAAACATTTTGAGGGGGTTCGGGAGGGTGGGGGATTTATTTTAAAGGGTCGGGGTGGGTTTTAGGGTTGTTTCAGTGTGCCGGTTTTCCCGCCCTCCCCCGATTTACGATTTAAACGATTTTTAAAAAAACAAAACCGTGACGATCAGATTCCCTCCCCCCCCCCCCCCAAAAGCCAAAATCAATCGTTAAGACGATCGATCACATGATTCACATCTCTAACCAGAACCCACCCTGAGTTGAAAGTGGCCCTCGTACAGTGGTAGATATATAGTCATATTTTCCCTCTTACAGTGCTATCTCCGTAAGACTCTCTCTCTCACACTCTCATTCCATATCGCTATCTCACACTCGCCGCCTCCTTCTGGTTCATGCTCCATGACTGCTCATACCTCCTTTTGGCATTTTGAAAATGACACCCTCACATACCCCGATGGCACCCTGCCCACTCCCACGCCCTAGGTGACCACCGAGTCCTGCCTAATGATTGCACTGGCCCTGTGCAGAAGACTGATAATGATGTAACCCCTGGGCTAGGAGCCTCCCCAAGGAGACCCAGGATCACCTTTTATTCAGGGGCTTCTAATGACTAAAATTCTCCCCACTGGCAGTAAGCTCTTCTAAGGTCCAAGATTTATGTTGGGGGAGAATATCTCCTGTGCCCTAAGCATTGATTATTTGTTAATTTAACTATTAAAGTCTCTTTTTTAACATTTTATTTATTAATTTTAATCAATAATTGCATGCAAATTTAAATTGCCTGACAAAAAACAAGGCAGTACATATGACACAAATAGTACAGGAAAAAATGTAAATGTAATAGATCTAAAATAGTGCTCTGTTCCAAGCACCCAATAAAATTAGGAGAATCCATCAGAAAAAAAGAGAAACACCGCCAAAGGAAATACCGCAGTCAGAAAGAAAAGGCACTGAGAGAGAGAGAGAGAGAGAGAGAACAAAAGCCACTTCAGCAAAGATATCACTAAACATTCTCTGGAGCTTTTCCAAGAAAGGATCTCTGATGCCTAAATTCAAAGAAAATATACGTAGTACCAGATATCTTAAACATTTTGCAGGATATCTCAGGAAAAACATGCCACCCAAATTTAATACAGTCTCATGATTCTGAAGAAAAGATCTTCTTTTACTCTGAGTTTGCTTCCAAGCATCTCTTCAACCATAAAAAGGATATCTCTATTTCTTTGTCTGCCTCAGATACACAACAAATCAATAGAGCAGCACACAGTTCAAATCTGCAATACATTGCTCAAGAAAGTCTGATAGGTCCAAACTACCTGCGGACATGGAGAAGAGTCTGCCAATTCATCTGCCCCTCTTCCCTTTTCTTACATTGTGAGTAAAAACCTCTGTTCTGGGGAGGTAATTCATTTTCTGAAATATGCAACACATTCCTTTAACAATTCACAGCACAAAAGATGGCAATGAGCCATTTGAACTTGGCATCCATTGGTATCTCCCATTCTGGATTGGCCCAGCTACAAATGGGAGGGGGTTTATTAAGTGGTTCCAGTAAAGGCTCACGATGTTTAAATGACCAGTGTCAAAGTCCTATTTTAGCACAAAATTCTCTTTTTCTCAATATATGGGAACAAGACATAGTACATCACTACTCTTTCTTGGTCTGCACCACACTCTGCCACTTGTATTTATCACTAGGGATGTACATTCATTTAAAATGAATGGTCAATCATTGCTGTTGTGTGTGAATTCTGTATTTTGCTACATTCTTCTGTATCAACAGTGCTTTTGTTCAACATTAGAAACATCCTATCCTTTCTTTTCCTTTTAGCTGCTATCACACTGTGTTAATTTGCACATGTTTTTAACATTTCACTGTCACTGCCACTGACCTAGAGGAAGGTTAGATTTTCTATCATTCCCTTCTCCCCTGCTGGAGGAAGGCAGTTTGCTGCTTGCCTGGCAGTGGCTGTGTTTGTAGTTATTTATTAAATTTTAAATCTGTTGCTGTGTGAACCACTGTAATACCAACACTATTAGCTGTGCCACAGTACCCAAGATAGAGAGGCTGTTTTAACTCTCTGTGTTTAGGTCTGTGTGTACTGTGTACAAGAGTCAGTGCATCCACAAAGAGAGCAGTCTGTTCCAGTCACCACCACAGATACAGCCAGCCAGCATGTGAATTAATTTGATTGGAGCATTATACCATTTTTTGTTTTTTCTGTGTGCGTGGGTGTCTGTTTGTGTGTGTACATTTGCAGTGCATTAGTCGGCAGAATAAAATACTAAAATTGTTCTACTATAGTGCATTCTCTCTGTATGTTGTTCAGCATTATACAGAGAGGGATCACTGTAGTCACACTAGTGGTAAACAAATAAACTGCAGCAGAAAAAGAAGAACTGCAGTATTTATTTATTTATTTATTTTTACTATACCGATGCTCAAGATAATGTCTTATCGTACCAGTTTACAGAATAACCAAGGGAAACCAATAACCAGAAGAGAGAAAGTTACAATAAACAGGGATCACACAACAGGACAATTGAAAGAGGAAGAATTAGGTTAAAAATTAGGTTAAACAGAGTTCTCCTAAGAGTATAACGAGATAATACACCATTGAGTAGCATAGATGGCTAACTAAGTGGTTCAAGCATAAGCAGTTCTTTTCAATCAGGGGTAGGCTTGTGAGAATAGCCAGGTTTTCAGTTTCCTTCTAAAGGAGAGCAAGCATTGTTCCTGTCGAAGATCTGCGGGAAGTGTGTTCCATAGTTGTGGTCCCGTGGAGGACATTGCTCGTTTTTGTATAGACTTGTGCATGACTGATTTATGCGGGGGTGCCTGGAGAGTTCCTTTGTGTGCAGCTCTACTCGGTCTGTTAGAAGAATGGGGTTCGAGTGGGATTGTTAGTTGGAGTGAGGTATTATGATAGCTAAAATCCCATCATGGTAGGCAAAGGTTCTAGAGCAGTGGTTCTCAACCGTTGTGTCGCGACACACCAGTGTGTCACCAAGAACACGCAGGTGTGTTGCCACACTTCCCAGTTCCCCACTGACCCAGCTGCTCCCCAGTCCTCCTCCGCCTGGGCTTAAAATGCTATCAGCCCGGGCGGAACGCGGCAGAACAGCTGGAGTCAGCGGCACCGGCATGGTCTCTTCTTCTTCCCCCCCCGGCCCAGAAGAGGAAGTGGTGAGCATCGGGTGCATGCACGGGAAGAAGAGACCATGCTAGTGTGGTCAGCATCGGCCCGAAGAACAGAAGAGAGGCGCGGCCTGAGGAATGAGCAGCGCTGTTCACAGAAAAATGAAGAAGAACGTCAACCCCCACGGCCAATGGGACTCCTTTCTCTGCAAGGGCTGAAAATGAAGGAGGTTAGGGTTGGGAGGAGGCTGCTGCTGCTGCTGCTAGTGCCGGGGAGGGAGGGAGGGAGAGAGAGTGAATGAGCAAGCAAGCATGTGTGTTTGAGATCCTGAGTGTGTATGTGTGTGAGACAGCATGTATGTGAATGATTGAGAGCCTGTATATGTGAAAGAGAGTATGTCTGTGATTGAGAGCCTGCCTGTGAGAGAGAGAGCATGAATGTAAGTTTACGGTTGTGAACCTGTATGTGTAAGTTTGTGATTGAAAACCTGTTTGTGTGAAAGAGTATGTGTGTATGATTGAGATCCTTTGTGTATGAGAGAGATCATGTGTATGTATGATTAAGAGCCTGTGTGTATAAGTAAGAGAGAGAGCATGTGTGGCTGTGTGTGACTGAGAGCTGGTTTAGGTGAGGGAGCATGTGAGTATGTGATTGAGAGCCTGTGTATAAATGAGAGAAAGAGAGAGCATGTGTGGCTGTGTGTGATTGAGAGCTGGTTTAGGTGAGGGAGAATGTGAGTATGTGATTGAGAGCCTGTGTGTGTAAATGAGAGAAAGAGAGACAGCATGTTTGTAAGCATGTGAATGAGAGTCTGTGTGAGAGAAAAAGACAGCATGTATGTGTGTGATTGAAAGCCTGTGTGTGTAAGCATGAAAAGATAGACAACATGTGTGTAAATGTGTAATTAAGAGCCTATATAAGTGAGAGAAAAAGCATGTGTATATGTGACTGACTGAGGGCATAAGTGTATAGGTGTGTAATTGAGAGCCAGTGTGAGAGAGAGCGCTGGTATGTGACTGAGAGAGAGGAGAAAGTTCCAAGCAAACCACCCCTCCTCCTGCTAATTCAAAACAATCTCAGGACACCTGGATATCAACGTTCCCAGGTATGCAGAGCAAAAAAATGTTTGTATCCTTATTTTTCATTACTGAGTCTTTGTGTCTGCTATTTTGAAATATTTTATTGGTATCTAGAAATTTTTTATATGAGTTTTTAATTATTGGATATTCCACTCATCAGCTGTTTTGAAATAATCTGTTCTTTTTGTTAGTATGGTTTTACTGCTACTGATTTTATATTTCTTGATTTGTTTTATAAGGATGGGTGATCTTTCTTTTTTCCTTTATTACACTGCATACAGAGACTCTGGCTTGTTGCAGTTTCCAGTTCAGTTTTTGTCTGCATGCTTCTAGTTATGCGTTTTGGTCTCTTTATTCCTTGTTAGGTGAGGGTCAGCACATGTGATTTAGGAGAGGTTTTCTGCTGGCGTGTAGTTTCTGTGTAGGGCTCTATAGCAGCCTGACTTGGTCCGTTTTCCTAAAAGGAGATGTATTGGTGTCTTAAGGCCTAGTGTAATATTTTCAGTGTTGCCTTTTCTTAGGTAAGGTGGTTACTGTTTAACTGCTGGAAATTGATGCTGTTTTGGTGCGGGATGTTTACTATTTATGCAATTTCTGTTCAGACAGAATACGTATCTTTCCTTGTGTCATTTTAAAGAATAACAATAATTACCGCACCTTTACTTTTTATTTCCGCCTTGAATTGTAATGAGCAGTGTGTACATGTGAGAGTGGCCTGTCAGGTGTGTCACGATGGGAAAAAGGTTGAGAACCACTGTTCTAGAGGATGTGGGAAGCCCGCAGTTGTTGGTAGGGGATTTGTTAACAAGACAACAGTGAGTCCTCCAACCAAAATAAAGAGGGATTTTTTTGAAATCCAAAATATCAGCAGGAAAGGCAGGCATGTCACGCCACAAAAAAAATTAAATTTTGGGAGGATATGCCAGTTCTATCAATGTCTCAGCCAAATCCTGTTGTTTCAGAGGAGAGGTAAAAAGCAGGCACCGGTAGCAGCCACAGAGTACAACCACAGAACCCTTAGAAATACAAGTACAAGTGGTGAAACCTAAAGCACCAGCAGATAATTCCTTTACGCAGTAGAGGCCATAAAAGCAGTTTTTTCATCCTCTTCATCTGAATCAGAGATTGAAGAATCTCCTTTAAAAGGATTTACTGAAGCAGAGATGGGGGAGGCATTAGCTGAAGACCCAGTATTAAGAGGTTTAGTCAGTACCATGCTAGCTTCCACTTCCCTGACAGAGGAGGGAGAGGCAGGAGCTGGTGTTGGTGAGGGAGAGCAGGCCACACTAACAGCGCAGAAAGAGAGGATGAGTGAATCCTCTGCCCCAGTTTCTCAGTCTTCATCTGTCTCCACCGTCACTTCAGTGCCAGCAGCATCATCCACCGTCAAGGATGCAGACAGAGGCAAGGAATCATGAAATAAATCTGTAATCTGGAGCCATTTTCAAATCAAGGAGGACCCATACTTTGTGCGGTTGCAACTATTATGTGAAGGACATCAGCCGAGGGAAACAACTAGGCCACTTAAGTAAATCTGGGATGGAGCATCACCTGAAGAAGCAGCATTCCCTTAAATATGCACCTGGGGATGGTAGTAGCAATAGTTAGGGGGCCCCTTTTGCAAGCCAGAGGACACTAGCATCTGAAAAGGGGACAGGTGTTCCTGAAGCTGCTTTCAAGGCTTCAGCTCCTTCTACCAGATAGATGGTAGGCCAGCAGCAGCAGTCCCCAGCTATACCTAAGAAGCAACAGCCCACAATGGAGGAAATGGGGTGGTGTTCGGTAGCACTGTCAAGGGAAAGAACATCCAAAGTGGTGACTAGGATTATTGATCACTTTAGATAATCAGCCTCTGCTGAACATGGGTCTCAAGCGTTTGCTGCAGCTTTTGGCACCAAACTATAAAGTGCCCTCCAGGACCACTTTCAGCAGAAAGGACATCCCCAGTTTGAACAAGCATTGCCATAGCTGTCTGCAAGCACTGCTGGCAAAGGTACAGAGGAGCAGTGTGCATTTCACAAGTGACATCTTGACATCCACAAATGCCTTGCACTCCTTAGTTTTTGGGCTTTGGGGTGCTTGCCAGGTACTTATGGCCTGGATTGGCCACTGTTGGAAACAGGATGCTGGGCTTGATGGACTCTTGGTCTGACGCAGTGTGGTATGTTCTTATGTTCCTTCCTGTCTCTGATTGCACACTGGTGGGACCTGAATGAGGTAGGGGCAGGCTGCAGCTCCACAGGGGCCAGAGCAGCAGGATGCAGATGGGCTTTGCTGCACACTCATATGGCGGATAGTTCCCATACCTTTGCCAATATTTTAGCAGCAATTAGAGAAATTCTGGAGGGCTGGCAGCTGGATCAGAGAACTAGAAGTCTTAATGCAGGGTTCTTTGTCACCAAAAATGGCTCTAATATTGTAACGGCAATATCTGATGGGAGATAGCAGGATGTATGATGCTTTGTTACACCCTAGCAATGAAGGAGGCTCTGGGGCTGGGGTCCAGGTACCCAGAGCATGTGTATCTACATGGTTTACTAGAGAAATGTAGAAAAATATTTGGGCACATCAACTGAAGTGTGAAGATGGGGGACCTTCTCCGTAAAAAGCAGGAGGAATTAGAGATTAGATATGGGTACCCACTTGAATTCAAACTACATGATGCTGCATAGGCTAGTGGAGCAGCAGACACCCCTGCATGATCTGTCTTGGAAAATGGAGATAGGTGTACAGGCTCCCCTAGGACATCATGATTGGACAGTCATGAGACAACTTGTGAAAATCCTGAAGCCCTTTAAGGATCTACAGACGAGCTGAGTGCCATAAGTGTCACCTTGGGAGATGTCATTCCTATAGTAAGCATCCTGTTAGAAAAGCTGAAGGGCTTTTAACAGGAAGAAGTAATAAGAGGTGAGGTGATGGTGCTGTTTGGTGTCCATGGAAAAACAGGTGACAGAGAGACTTGGACCTCTGACCACAAACCCCACATACATGCTCACTACATTATGTGATCCATTATATAAGGGAGACTCTCATTGCAGGCCAACAATCTGACACATATGAAGAGCATGCTGACAGAGGAGGTCTGTAAACTAGAGAGCCAGAGGGAGAGGCAAAGGAGGGATATAGTATAGGAAGATACACCATCATTGCTCAGGTCAGACAGTAGTGCAAGTCAGAGCATAACCCTGTCATTACCACCTAGAACTCCTTCCAGCTCAGTAAAATGGAAATAATCTCACTTCTGTCCCAGGTGATCATGAAAGCAGCTGGGAAGAAAGACACACATCAGATATCAGCAAAGGACACTGCAGCTCAAATCTCAGTGACACCTTATCTTGCAGAGACCATTGAGGACATGGAGACAGATGTGCTGTCATATTGGTCCACAAGTCAGGCATCTAGCCAGACCTAGTGAGAGTGACTCAGCACTATCTATCTTGCCTACCAACAAGTGTCCCCAGCAAAAGAGTGTTTTCCATGACAGGAGTCATCATAAGCCCATATCGCTCCAGGTTATCACTACACTTGATGGAGATGCTAGTGGTCCTTATAATTAATTTGTCTTTGCTTGATTTTCCAGATTGGCCATGCGAGTGGAAAGAAGAATGAAAGGAACTTGAAGGTCTTGTAGCTGGCTGTTCTGCCTGTCTGCCTGCCATGCCTCAATAACAGCAAAGGGGCGTACATTCAGTATCTAGCAACATCCAGTGTCTGACTGACTGCATCTGCCTGCTGTGTCCCCAAGACTGTCAGTTAGGCCAACAACCACACTGCTGCTGTCTCCCCAGCCCAAAAAAAGCAATCTAAGGGCCACATCACACCAATACTGAATCCTGCTGTGTCCCTAACACTGCCATTTGGGCTACACCAACAACCACACTGCTGATACCTCCCTGGCCCTAAAAGCCAGTCCAAGGGTCACAACACACCAATGCTGAGTCCTGCTGTATCCCCAACACTGCCAGTTGGGACACACTTCAACAATCACCCTGCTGCTGCCTTCCCAGCCTAAAAAGGCAATCTAAAGGCTACATCAACCAATACTGAATCCTGCTGTGTCCCCCAACACTGCCAGTTGGGATACACTTCAACAACCACCCTGCTGCTGCCTTCCCAGCCTGAAAAGGCAATCTAAGGGCTCCATCAACCAATACTGAATCCTGTTGTGTCCCCAACACTGCCAGTTGGGACACACTTCAACAATCACCCTGCTGCTGCCTTCCCAGCCTAAAAAGGCAATCTAAGGACTACATCAACCAATACTGAATCCTGCTGTGTCCCCAACACTGCCAGTTGGGATACACTTCAACAACCACCCTGCTGCTGCCTTCCCAGACTGAAAAAGGCAATCTAAGGGCTCCATCAACCAATACTGAATCCTGTTGTGTCCCCAACACTGCCCGTTAGGATACACTTCAACAACCACCCTGCTGCTGCCTTCCCAGCCTGAAAAAGGCAATCTAAGGGCTCCATCAACCAATACTGAATCCTGCTGTGTCCCCAACACTGCCAGTTGGGGCACACTTCAACAACCACCCTGCTGCTGCCTTCCTGGCCATGTAAAGCCAATCCAAGTGCCACAATACACCAATGCTGAGACCTGCTGTTTCTCCAACACCACCAGTTGGGCCATACTTCAACAAACACGCTGATACCCAGGCCCAAAATGCTAGATCCAGGGCTGGGACACATGCCATGCTGAGTTCTGCTTTGTCCCTAAAGCCACCAGTTGAGCTACACACCTCTTGCTTTCTCTAGCCAAAAATATCACAGGCGCCAACATGCACTGACACAATCTATCTGCCATACCCTTATCATACAACACAACGGCCAACATGCACTGACACAATCCGCCTGCCTTGCCTTTATCAACATCACAGGGACCAACATGCACTAACACAATCCACCTGCTTTGCCCTTACAAACATCACAGGGGCCAACATGAACTGACACAATCTGACTATCTTACCCTTACCAACATCACAGGGGCCAAAATGCACTGATACAATCTGCCTGCCTTGCACTTATTAGCATCACATGGGCCAATATGCACTGATACAATCCACTTGCTCTGCCTTTATCAACATCACAAGGGCTAACATGTACTGATACAATTAGCCTGCCTTGCCATGTTAGAGTCTACCATCACTAGGGTCTGAACAATCCTGCAACCTCCTGACTTTTCCCCATCCACAAAACTTGGCCCTGTTACAACATGCTACCTCCTGACTTGACCTCATGATTAAAACTGGGGTCTAACTCAGTTTACTTATTTCTGAATTGTCTCTACCCAAAAAAAATGGCACCTGTCACACCCTGCTGCCTCCTGACTTGTCCCCATCACAAAACTAGGACCTGTCACAACATGCTAGCTCCTAACTTATCCCCAGGATGAAAACTGAGACATGATTCAGCTTAATTCTTCCTGATTTGTCCCTAAACAGAAAACTGGGGCCTGTCACTCCCTGCTGCCTTCTGACTTATACCCCTCCAAAAACCTGGGGCCTGTCACACCCTGCTGTCTCTTGACTTTCCTCCATCCACAAAACTGGGGCCTGTCACAACATGCTACCTCTTGACACATCTCCAACAACAACATTGGAGCTTCAATCCTCCTGCTTCTTCCTGACACATCCCCATCAACAACAATGGGTCCTGATTCAGCTTACTTCCTCCTGACAAATTCCCAACAACAAATCCTCCTGCTTCCTTCTGACACTTCCCCAACAACAACACTGGGGTTTCAATCATCCTGCTTCCTCCGGACACATCCCAAACAACAATACTAGTGCATCACTCTTCTTGCTTCATCCTGATAAGTCCCCTTCAAAAACAATGAGATCTGACTCAGCTTACGTCCACCTGACATGTCCCCAACAACAGCACTAGGGCTTCAATCCTCCTGATTTCTTGTAACACTTACCAAACAATAGAGATGTGAATCGGAACCGGAATCTGATCGGTTCCGGTTCCAATCCAAATCTTAAAATTTTTATCGCCCGGCCCGATTGGATTTTTGATTATCAGCTGTGCCCGATCCGATAATCAAAAAACCCTCCCCCACCCTCCCGAACCCCCAAAAAAGGTTTTAAAATTACCTGGTGGTCCAGTGGGGGCACGGGGAGCGATCTCCTGCTCTCGGGCCATCAGCTGCATTAATAAAAATGGCGCAAATGGCCCTTTGCCCTTACCATGTGACAGGGTATCCGTGCCATTGGCCAGCCCCTGTCACATGGTAGGAGCACTGGATGGCCGCCATGGCCATGGTAGGAGTAATATATATACCTTTGGGGGTATTATATGGATACCCTTCTTGCTGCCTTGCTCTGCTCCTACCATTCAAATTCTTAAGATATACCAAGTACCATTTCTGCCACTGCCATTCCAAGCCAGTCTTGGTACCGGAGGGTGTTTCCTTCCTACTATTCCAGCTGTGTTCAAATTATTGCCAAATATAGTTCCCCTACAGTGCCTGCTGACTTTTCATCATGCTCTTGCCAGCCATCACTTTGTAACTTACTGAAATACTTCTCAGAATTTTAATACCATTCTTCATCTATGGTACTCACCTTCTTGCCATCTCTTGATCTTCCCATGGCTATCCATTCTTTTGTACACTTGCAGCACTGAATCATGAACCATTACTGATTCCATGGCTCACCTGCAGTTCCACTGTTCTATGCACTTGAGTAACTACCTACTACCTACCTATGACATATGTGGCTTTCTCCATGACACAAACATATCCTACTGGACTGGTGAATCAGGTGCAGCCAAATTTCAATAAGAAGAGGCATCTCCCCCTATGGTTGTCTATATACTCCAACCAAATGACTTTTTTTAAATATTTGAAAAAACTTTACCAAAAAAAATGTTCAATCCCACCAGGGATATCTTCAATATATTTATATGTTTCAAAAAGATTTTGGGCTATTTAACATCAGGCAGGTAAATTGGGACTTTGTTTACTATTTGCACAGCGAATCAGGATTAACTAATATCATTTAGAGAAGTTGACTATTTTTATAGCGCATGATAAGTTTATTCAACATTTTTTCTGAAGTATTACATTTTGCACAATTTTTTGCACTTCTTATGCCAAAAAATATTGTGGATGGAAGGGGGGACGTTAATGATTAAATACATTGAATAACACCTGGGTGGTGTTGTATAATACAATATATGAAAGGTTCCTGCCATCCTTAAAAAAATTTTTTCTTCTGTGAAATTTTTTGGAAAATCTTTTTGAAACATATAAATATATTGAAGATATCCCTGGTGGGATTGAACATTTTTTTGGTAAAGCTTTTTCAAATATTTAAAAAAAGAATTATTTTATTAAGAGGTGATACGGTTATTTGTTTAAGTGTTATTGTAGTAAAATCCCTCAAAGCATCATACAGTGCTATTTGTTTTTGGTTACCAACCAAATGACTGACATCTCCCATGCCACTCTGCCTTAATGCTATGCCCCTCATCCTACACCTTCAGATCCTTGTGCCGCTTGGCCTTCCTGCCATGTGCAGATTTTCCACCTGGGAGCACTCCACTTCTTTCTGCCACTGTACCTTCCTGACATAATCCAGCTCTTGCACTTTGAGGTTTTCTTGCCAATCTGGGGTGCTGTTGTGCACCTCTCCTATGCTTTTGAAATCTTGATACCACTCTTTCTGATTCTTGTTCCCTTTATCTGTAGCATGGGATTTTTTTTCTGCCACATTTTCTACTTTATTCCCCCTCATGGTGCTTTAGGGTGCTGATACCACTTTTGGTACACTTTGCCTCTCGCGATCCCATAAACTGTTCATGACACTATTGCTGGGCCGGCATTCTCTTTTTAGACCTTGGGGTGTTCTTCCTTTCCTTGTTGCTTCTTTGCTTCACGTATGTTGCATTAGAGCACTTCTGCCAATCCTGTAATCCTGGTGCCCTTTTGAGGAGCATTAGGCTAATTTATGCCACTTTTGATGCCACTTTGCCACGTTCTAAATATCTTGCACTTCTTTCCCTCTTCTGTTAATTTCGTCTCACAAATTTCATTAGAATTGATTTAAAAATCACTATTCTTAAACCCATATTAGACTGTAATACTTCCCCCATAGTTTTAATGAAAAACAAATGAAACTAATGGCACGAATCAACAACTTGTTTTTCATACTGAAACTAATGAAACGAATGCGGATCTCAACAAACTGAATGAACAAATCAAAACAAATGTTTTTGTTCTGCACATCCCTACTGATAACACGCTACATACAATGTCACTGGCATGGGGGAGTGAAGAAGCTGCCCTCCTGTGATCTTTCCCTGAATTGGACAGTAAATACTGACATTTCAAAATGATAATGTCACATGCAGTTCAGCATTCTTCTCAGTTGCTTTTGTGCACTTTACTTGGCCTATGTCTCTATGGTGGAAACCAGCGGCCAACTTAATTCAATGTTTCAGTTTTCAAAACACACAGTGATTTCAATCCAAATTATAGCAAAATATGCCAAAACAGTTCAAACCACATTTGCTTTACCAAAAGAAAAATATTAAATTTACCTGATAATTTTCTTTCCTTTATTTCTGCTACACAATCCAGAATGCTTGAGTTTTTTCCTTTTCTAGCCAATGGAGGCAGAGGGTTTTTTAAATTATTCTTATCACATCACTATTACTATATATGGTATGTGTGGACCCAATTAAGCCAGTATTCTTCTGTCAAAGCTACTAAATAAATCTGTTTCATAGCTCAAAAACTTTTAAAGAAAAAAAATATATTTTTTTTAATGTGATAAAAAAAAAGGTTTCTTCTTGAACTTTCCTTTCAACTAGAACTTTTCTGGTTTGTTTTTTTTTGTTTTTGTTTTTTTTAACCAAAGAGTGGATTTCTTGATTTCTGGATCAGTGTAGAAGAAATAAATGGTAAGTTTAATTTTTTCTGCACCAGTCCAGAATGCTTAGAAAGTACCAAAGCCCAACTTCTCTGGGTGGGAGGATGTTAGACTCACTTTTAAGATGCTCGCTTCATAAGCAGTGTCTTTTTTTGTGTAAACAAACATCCAACCTCTAATGTTTTGAAAACATATGTAAAGTTGACCATGTTGCTGCTTTATAAATGTCCACTGGACTTATAGCACTTAATTCTGCCCAAGATGTGGATTGTGCCCTTATTTAGTGTGCTGTTATCTCTTACACCTTTTTTCCTTTTAACATATATGATGAGGCAATTGTACCTTTTAGCCATTTTTCTATTCTTTGCATTGTTCACCAAATAAAACAAATTATCTGGACTTCAGAATGAATTAGTCTCTTCCAAATATTAGATTAATATGTGTCTTCCATCTAAGCATTATAAACACTTTCCCTTCCCATGACAACCTTTCTTTGAGAAAGCTGGTAATGTAATGGATTGATTTAAATGGAAAGTCAGTACTACTTTTGGAAGAAAAGAAGGAACTGGAACTGGAAAGATTATCATTGATTCTTTACTAAATTTAAAAAATGGATCTCTACAAAATAATGCCCGTACTTCAGATATTCTTATAGAAGTGATTGCTACTAAAAATAATGGGGTAGATTTTAAAAATTTGCGCGATCGCGTACTTTTGTTCGCGCACCAGGCGCGAACAAAAGTACGCTGGATTTTATAAGATACGCGCGTAGCCGCGCATATCTTATAAAATCCGGGGTCGGCGCGCGCAAGTGGGTGCACATTTGTGCAACCTGCGCGCGCGCCGAGCCCAGCATGCGCTGCCTGTTCCATCCGAGGCCGCTCCGATTTCGGAGCGGCCTCAGAGGGAACTTTCCTTCACCCTCCCCCCACCTTCCCCTCCCTTTCCCTACCTAACCCACCCCCCCGCCTGCTAAAAGCAGACGTAAATCTGCACGCGCCAGCGGGCTGCTGGCACGCCATCACCCGACCCAGGGGCTGGTCCGGAGGCCTCGACCATGCCCCGGGCCGGTGCCACGCCCCCGGTCCCGCCCCCGAAACACCGCATCACGCCCCCTCCCCGCCCCTTTTAGAAAGCCCCGGGACTTACGCGCGTCCTGGGGCTCTGCACGTGCCGGCGGCCTATGCAAAATAGGTGCGCTGGCGCGCAAGGGCCCTGCGCCCGTAAATCCAGCCGGATTTACGGGCGCATGGCATTTAAAATCTGTCTTTAAATTGAGATATTTGATGGTCACGTCTTTTAAGGGCTCAAAAGGTGTAGCTATTAAAGTCTTTAGGACTAAGTTAAGGTTCCATTGAGGTATCAATGTTTGAAAGCCAGGCAAATCTTTTTAACTCCCTTTAAAAATCGTGGAATATCAGGATGAGATGACACTAAACTGCCTTTTACTCTACCACTATTACAAACTCTATTGCTACTACTTGCACCTTCAAGGAATTATGTGCTAATTCTTTATCCAATCCGTTCCACAAAAAGACTAAAACATCTGTAATTTGAGACTGCCAGGCTGAAATGGAAGAGTTTTTACAGAAAAATTAAAAACGATGCAATACATATATGTATATAATGGAAGTTGATTACTTTCTTGCTTTTGACATAGTCACTATCACCATGGGTGAATATGCTTTCTTCTGTCATCAAGTCCTTTCAAGAGACAAACTGTAAGATAAAATGGAACTGGATCTTCCATTAATATTGGCCCCTGGCACTATAGTCCCAGGACTTCTACAAAGTGCCAAGGGTTTTCTAACTTCAGTCTCATTAAATCTGTATATCAGGGAAAACTCTTGTGTATCCTCTTTCTTGACTTTCCTTAGCACAAGACCTATCAGGGGCCATGGAGGGAAGATGCGCTAACTCTGTCCTTTGCCATGTATGTACTAAGACCGATTCCTTTGGAGCCGGTCTCTCTGCCTGCTGTGGAAACACCTTACTTTGGCATTCTAGCAATTTGCCATCAGGTCTATCTGAGGAACTCCCCGTTTATCTGAGGAACTCCCCAATAAAATTGTCTCCCCAATAAAATTGTCTCTCTACAATTTTCTTGAATGCAACATTGCTCAATTCCCATTCTTTTGTACTGAGGAGATTTCTGCTTAGATAATCCGTGTTCACATTCTCTTGTCCCACTATTTCCAAATCTGAAATTTGAAGCAAATTGGCCTTTGCCTATTGATAAAGGAGGTTTGTCTCTTACAAAATCTCCTGACTTCACATTCCTCCTTGTTTGTTTACATAATCTACTGCAGTTGCATTGTTGCACAATATTTGAATGGCCTGTCTCTGCAAAATTGGTTGAAATTGGAATAAAGCCAAGTGAATTGCTCTTGTCAGTAATTTGCTGAACAACCAAGAGGTTTCTGTTTGGGACCATTGAGCTTGACAGTGGGCTCCCCATCCTTGTTGAGTTGCATCCGTAGTTACTATAATTCATGCCAGAGGATCTAATAGCACTCCTTTTGATAAGGCTTTATTTGCCTACCACTGAAGTCTTCTTTTCACTGATAATTGTAATATTGTTGCTGTGGTCTCCAACATGACAGGAGAGCACTAAATCTGTGGTTGCTGCCTTTGATCCCACTAGGTGAAGATAGTCCAAAGTCTTTGGGGCTTCCATCATTATGAACTTCTTTACTTGAATAATTATCTTGTCTATCCTTCTGTTGGTAGATATACCCTTCCTTATTTGGTCTTACTAAGAGCTCCTAGGAACTCTAGTGTTTGGGAATGTTGGAGATTGTTTTTTGTATAGGTCACTATCTAACCTAGTATTAATGAAAGCATATTGATCTGATTAACCAATCATCCAGATATGGGTGGTACCATTATCCTTTCTTTTCTTAAGAAGGCTACCATTATTACCATGACATTTGTAAAGGTTCTCGGAGTAGTAGCTAAACTAAATGGCAGAACTCTGAATTAATAATGTTTGCCTGCAATGTAGAAGAGCATATATTTCTCATGATCCTCCCTTACTGAGATATGGAGATCTAGGGATGTTAGATACTCATCCTTCTGGACTGGCAACATTATTATGTGGAGTGTTTCCATGAAAAACTGTGGGATGACTAGGCACTTTTTCACTACTTTTAGATCAAGAATTTGACAGAAAGTTCTATCCTTTGGAATAATGAAGTAGATAGAGTAATAGTCAAGACTTTCTTGTTGGGGAGGTACTGGGTAGATTGCCTGAAGCTGTAATAATTTTGAGCATTGCTTGTAACACAAGTTGTTTGTTAGAGTCATGCAAACGTGATACCATGAATGTTTGTCTTACAGGAACTGCTAGCTCTAATGAATAACCATTGAGCACTAGGTCCAAGACCCACTGGTCTGTAGTTATTCGGATCCACTCTTTGAAACAGTGGATCTGTATAACTACAGTCTTCCAAAAAAATTTCATGGCTGATTGGCACCTGAAATTCAAAGTCTTATTGAATTGGGCCTTGAATTTCTTGCACTATGAAAAGGCTGAATTCTTCCCCTTACTTTGTGAGGCTGTGACATATATTGCCTACCAGGCCTATATCTTTGGATGTCTTGGAATATGATTTGTGCTCTGAAACTTCTAAAGGAGGACCTGATTCTATCTTCTGGCAGACATTGAGGTCTTGTGTCACCGAAACCTTTAACTAGTTTCTCCAGTTCTTCGCCAAATAACATCTGGCCCTTAAAAGATAATTTACATAAGCAAACTTTTGACCATTATCCTGCCATCCATTGTCTAAGCCATAGATGTTGCCTTGTACCTACTGATAGAGCTAGGGATTTAGAGGTGAGTATTATGAGATTGTATAAGCCATCTTCCAAATAAACTGCTGCCACCTCCAGTCTTACTGTCTCTTCACTCTCTGGGAGTTGTTGGACCCATTGTAAGAGCTATCTAGACACATAGCTTAAGCAGACTGTACCCTGAATAGCAGTGCTATTCGATGAGATGTTTCAGGGCAAATTCTATTTTTTTTTAATCTTGAAGGTCTCTTAAAGATGCCACCCCTTCTTTCTTCTGGAACGGTTATTTTCCTGGACACCACAGAGAGCATTGTGTCTACCTTAGGTTTATGAAATAAGAATTCTTGCACATCTATTGGAAGGGGTATCATTTAGAAAATTGTTTTATGTGCTTCAAGCCTGAGTCTGGAGAAACCTATTAAGCCAATATTATGTTCTCTATTTCAGAATGGAGTTGGAAGGATGCCGAAGGATTTGAATACCCTTAATATTTGGATCACAATCTGAAATTTCCTCTGCCTTACTTTCTGTAAATCTGAGTGCATTATTGACCTGCATTATTAATGTAGTAATCTCATCCCTATGAAACAGGCAAATTACTGCTTCAGTTTCTCCTTCTGAAAAGCTTATCTCTCTTCCAGTGAATCATCGTCACTGCTCCCTATGTATTGTTCATGTTTTCATCTAAAGGATCCAAGGGATGTGATAAACCCTCAAAATTGTTCTTGCTTTCTTGGGATGCTTTGCTGAGAGATGTTGCTGATAAATTGGCTGTATATGGGTATCAGTTAATGTAGAT
This sequence comes from Rhinatrema bivittatum, assembly GCF_901001135.1. Lineage (NCBI taxonomy): Eukaryota > Metazoa > Chordata > Amphibia > Gymnophiona > Rhinatrematidae > Rhinatrema > Rhinatrema bivittatum. The sequence goes on from NC_042617.1 coordinate 434,273,677, forward strand.
TCTTCAGGCTCATTCTGTTTGTGCAGAGCACAGAATGCCCGATGTAAAAATTGGAAAAATTTAGGCAAATAACATGAAGACTTAGGAGAGGTCATATAAAAATTACCTGTACTTTGCAAGCAGGGCTCAGTGAAAATGAAAGGGGCTCATTTAAAACATGTAAAGGAGACTGTCCTGAAGTTTGATCAGATCAGGTGATTTTCAAAATGGCAGCTGTGGCCTCATCAATGGTTACATTTGAGTCCCCTTCAACTGTGTAGTCAGTAGAAATCTGTCTTTTAGTAGCTTTCCCAGTGTCTTTTGCAGTTTGGTTTGGATTAGCCACTATTTTGAGCTGCTCACTTGTTCCTGTATCTCCGTGGAAACACACTAAGCAATGAAAGCAGCTGTCTGCTGCAGTGTGTTTGCCTCCGCAGGCAGTACAGCACTGAGATCTTTCAGACATTATGCCTGAAAAAGGAAAATACTCTTAAACAACTCATTTTCACTTCTGAGTGAATTTATAAAATTGTGATTATTAATTGGTAAGGATTTGAAGATCTGAGAAAGTCCTACCTTACTATTGTAAGACCTGGTGATCAAAGTATCATTTACTTTTTTTTTTTTTTTAACATAACTAACTTTCCACAGTGTGAACAATAGGAAGCATACATGCTGGGAAAGGGAAACTCAGAGATTATTCTTTCCTCCTGTGCTTTGCTGGAATGATATATCAGCAGGCTCTACCAAATGCTTTGCTTTGAGGTAGGGAGCTTAACGGTATACTGGTTCACTTTACTGCCCTGCAGGCAAGAGTTTGGACCTTGAGCATTAGCTATGGTATCTCAAATTTTGCTACACTTTAAAGAAAAAGCTAAAGGTCAAACAAAAAGTGTCTACTTAATAACTAGAAATTCTGCTACACCATCAGAAATGTATCCAATGGCTGGAAGCAGAGAATAATGGCTTAACCTGTTCTGCAGATACATATGTAGTAATAGTGATGTCAAAAGATAAAAAAAACCCCACAAAAACTCTTTCTCCATTAGCTGGAAGACGAGACAAACCCAAGCATTCTGGATTGGTGTAGCTGCAGAAAGACAAGGAATCCATATTTCCAATGCCATATGGTTCCTATTCAGGTACCAAAATATGTAACACTAAAGCCAAGGGCTCACACCCTGTGTCACACTAGAAGTTTCAATTGTGCCCTTCAGCAACCAAGATCAGAGTCTAGGCTTTAACTTGCTTCAAAACTCTCATGTGATGCTCAAACCTTAGCAGTCCTTTTTTTCAACTACATAAACTTCACCATCTTCACCCATTATTTGACAACTCACTCTTGACTAGGCTTATGTTATCTCCTGCCTTATGTTATCTCACTGCCTACAGCATGGTGCCTACCTAAAATCAGTAAGTTTACACAGATCACCCAGCTGTTCAAGACTCTACATTGGCTTTTAATCTCTCACTGCATCATCTTCAAAGTCCTAATCTTGGTTTTCAAAGCAATCAAGGGATTGGCCCCTTTTTACCTGAAAGACCAGCTTTCCCTGTACACTACCTCTTGACCTCTGCACATGCTTACTCACACTCGACTGGTAATTCTTGCTTCCAGGGAAATGTGGCTTTCCAGCACAAACAAAACCTTCACAGGAGCTTCCCCGTCCCTCTGAAACTCATTTCTACTGGCATCAGACTTGCACTTGACCTCCTCACCTTCAGGAAGAGGTTAAAACTTGGCTGTTCATTGAAGCATTCAGACCATAATTCTGATCTTCATCATTCAGATCCCTTCCAACTGAGCTTCTTGGAAACCTCATACCAGATTAGTATGCTTATCATGTCCAATGTTAACCTCCGTTTATGTCTAAATTTGATTATCTAGTAGGCGGCTTTTAATTTTAAAATTGCTGTCCAGTAGATTGTTTGTAATATGCTTCTAGAGATTTTCCTGCTTGTGATTTAAGAATTTTTGTCCAGTTTATAATTTGTAACATGCTTTGAACATTTGCTCTGCTGGAAAAGCACGTAATAAATAAACAATGATGATGATGATGATCTCTGAAAGAATATAGACAGGTTTGTAGGTGGTCCAGATAAAGATTATCAATATGTTTCTGAGCCAGTACCAAATGTTAAATAGATGAGATTTAAGGATCAAGATATTTGTCATACAGGAGAGGAGAAATGAGGTTTGTGATACATACATTCAAATATCTCAGAACTATAAATAATTCTCGGGGTGCAAACATTTTTTCAGTAGAAAGAAAGCTTCAGCGCAAGATTCCATGAAATAAAGTTCTATGGATTAGGCTCAGGTGTTATGTTATGAGTAAAGTCAATAGTGGACCCTTGGGCCGGCTGAGGTGGACAGCGTCCACAGGAGTTAATAAGCCGGGAGGCGGCACTCAGCTGGAGCGGACTGATGGCGTCTTCACCCTGGAAACCCAAGACCCCCCCAGGAGAAGCCCGTAGGGGTCCGAGTCGCTGGGACTTAGGAGAATCGTGAATGAGTCCAAGGTCTGTGGCTGGCTGAAGACAAAGGAGAATCGTGAAGAAGACCAAGGTTCGAGGCTGGCAGAAGACAAAGGAGAATCGTGAAGAAGACCAAGGTTCGAGGCTGGCAGAAGACAAAGGAGAATCGTGAAGAAGACCAAGGTTCGTGGCTGGCTGAAGACAAAGGAGAATCGTGAAGAAGACCAAGGTTCGTGGCTGGCTGAAGACAAAGGAGAATCGTGAAGAAGACCAAGGTTCGTGGCTGGCTGAAGACAAAGGAGAATCGTGAAGAAGACCAAGGTTCGTGGCTGGCTGAAGACAAGGAGAATCAGGAACCGGAGCTGGAGTCAGGATATGTAGACAGCAAGTAGAGCCCAGAGCTGGAGCCAAGGCACAGCAGGACCAAACAGAACCTGACCTGGAAGCAAGGCACGGCTGGGACAAGCTGGAACCGGAGCTGGAAGCAAGGCACAGCTGGAACAAGCAGGAACCAGGGCTGGAAGCAAGGCACGGCTGGAACAAGCTGGAACCGGAGCTGGAAGCAAGGCACGGCTGGAACAAGCAGGAACCAGGGCTGGAAGCAAGGCACGGCTGGAACAAGCAGGAACCAAGGCTGAAAGCAACGCTGGGAAGCAACTAAGCACACAGTAGAGTGACCTCGTTGCAAAGGCAAAGCAAGGAAGTCAGACGCTGGTTTAAATAGCCGGCCAGCGTCTGACGTCAGGAACGGGGCGGTTCAGCACTTCCGGGTGCTGGACCTTTAAGAGCCCCCTGCTCGCGCGCGCGTTGCCTGGCAGTGGGAGGAGTCTGAGTCGTCCCTCGGCAGCGTCTCCACGTGGAGAGAGACGCTGCCATGCGGCCCTGCAGGCCCCAGGAGCAACGGAACGCGGCGAGACCGGGAGAGGCAGCAGAAAGGTAAGGACCCGGTCGCTAGCCTAGCGACCGGGACCGCAACATCAGGTGTGACATCTGAAAATATTTCTCCATATAAAGGGTAATGAATGTACAAAATGACCTCCCAGTGAAGGTGGTAAAGGCAAAAACTAACAAATTTCATGAAATCATGGGATAAGCAAACATCATCCCTATTTTTAAAGAAATGAGGGATAAGCCAGAAACCAACTGGAATGAAACTAGGCAGAATTAAATGTCATAATTGTCCAATTCTGCCATTGTAGTCTATGTTTCAATGCCATATCCAAAAAAAGGATCTATATGTTGTTATGACAGAGTAGCTTCTGTCCCTGTCCCGCACTACACTCACATCACCAGAAACACCACACAGGTACATGCAGGAAAACTCCGCATTCATTTTCTTACAGAGCCTGTTCTACAGATTTCAATGCAGTTCCATTCCGTGCCCTGCAGGCCTTCCAGGTGTTTACTACAGGCATCTCATATGCAGGTTAATTTAAGCCCCACACAGTGACTCATTCGTTCTTGCTGTAACTTATTCAGGTAGTTAAACCCAATAGCATACTCCAGTAGGCAAATAGCCATTAGTTTATTTCTTATTTAGGTGGTAGGAACCCTTTGTTTATCCTAGTCATTTCCTCACAGCCCTCTGCCCCTATTGTCTCCATGATAGAGAGACTCTTATTTCCCCTAAGTAAGCCCTTAATTGGCTTTACTTGGATCCAGCAATATTGTTACTTCTCCCTTACATCAGCCCCTGCCTTCTAACAGACTCTGAGCCCTGCATTTTCATTACTACATTTCCCAACTGCCTTTCCCGTAGTGTAGAACTCCTTGTAACTGACAATAGGCTCTTCCTAGAACTACCACTCCCAGAAGCTTCCTGCTTTTTTCCTTTTGCTTTCTTCATTTAGAGCTAACCTGTCATTCTTCCCATGGCACCTTCTGCAGCTCTGGTTGGCTAGCTTTTCTGAATTCTGTGACTGTTTCAGTCAGTGTGAAGTGCCCATATCATCATGGTTCATGAAGGTTCATGCACTGCAATGTCTTTGGATAATTATTTCATTGGCCCATTAAAAGATATTACAACATACAAAAGGCAAAGAATCCAAAAATTGGCCTGTAAATCTATCTTCATAATACACTATTTCTGAAGGGTCTTTTATTAGGCAGCCCTCACCCAGCCACACAGAACAAATCAGTGCTTCCTCTGTCTCCTCAATGCTTCAATTATTGAGGACTGTACCAGTCACATCACTAATCCCATGTTTCATTACAAACATGCCTTTAATGTAAGCACTTCGGATTAGGGACCTGCTACCCTCTGTAATGGTTTATTTTTGTGTTGATGTATAACTTCAAGTACTTGTCTGTTTTTTGTCTCAATTTTCATATACAGAATAGTTTACAGATGGCAATCAATAATTTAAACAAATGCAATCTTATAGAACAAAAATAGAAATTTTGCACAAATGTTTAATTCAGAGGTCCACCTCACATAGACAAACATGTCTCATCATTGCTACAGTTCATCGCCATTTTGCCATAGTGGAGAAGAAAGCACACACTTTAGTCCAGTTTCTAATGTGCTGCATGCACCCATTTTTCACATTTAGAAACTTGCCAGTTTTCAACGTGCTCACTGTGCCTGGGTAAGCAAATCTGCACTAAAGAACAAATTTTATTCTGTTCCCCAATGACTTCAGCAGCACAGCTGGTTGAAAACCGTTAATTGCTCTTCATGATGATTAGGATGCTGTTAGGCTTTTCTCAGAGGGGGTAAGACAGAACATGGATGTGGTTATGAAAGGTCACAGCAGAAACAAGATACAGCACAGAGCCAGCCTAGTTTTCAAATGGAAAATATTTATCACTACAAAACATGTGTGAATGACAAATCTTGTCCTTAGTCATTTCTTAATGTTAATTATAATTTTGAAAAGCATTTAGCCATTAGATCTCTTTTCTAACCCAAATGCATAGAAGAAACTATTCTAAAGAACAAAATCACAGACCATATAGAAAGACATGGTTTAATGGGTCTCAGCTAGAACGGATTTACACAAAGGAAGTCTTGCCTTACCAATCTGCTACATTTATTTTGAAGGGATTAATAAACATGTGGATAATAGTGAGCCAGTGGATATAGTGTATTTGGATTTTCAGAAGGCGTTTGACAAATTCCACCCTGAGAGATTCCTGAGAAAATTAAAAAGCAACGTGATAGGAGATAATGTCCTATTGTAGATTGCAAACTGATTAAAAAAAAGGAAACAGTGTAGACTAAATGATCATTTTTCTCAGTGGAGACAGGTAAACAGTGGAGTGCCTCAGGGATCTGTACTGGGAGCAGTGCTTTTTAATATATTTATAAATGATCTGGAAAAGGGAATGAAGAGTGAGGTGATCAAATTTGCAGATGATACAAAGTTGTTCCAAGTTGTTAAATCACAAGTGGATTGCAAAAAATTGCTTTCAGAGACTAAGCATCCAAATGGCAGATGGAATTTTATGTGAACAAATGAAAAGTGATATACATAGGGAAAAGTAGCCCACTCTGTAGTTACATAATCTTAGGTTCCATATAAGAAGTTACCACCTAGAAAAAGGATCGGGGCATCATTGTGGACAATATGTTGAAATCCTCAGCTCAGTGTGTGATGGCAGTCAAAAAAGCAAACAGAATGCTAGGAATGATTAGGAGAGGAATAGAAAATAAAATGGAGAATGTCATAATATTTCTGTATCACTCCATGGTGAGATCACACCTAGAGTACTGTGTGCAGTTCTGGTCACTTCATCTCACAACAGATATAGTTGTGTCAGGAAAGCTAAGATGAGCTCTGCTCTTATCCTGCTTTTCATCAGACCCTCCAGCCCTTGCGGAAGGAGTTTATTATTTTTAGAGATGAGGGTTCCCCAATAGATTTGTTTATAGAAGTGAGTCAGTCAGGATGTGTGAAAATAATAGTCTCTTTATTCAGATAACAGTTATAAACATGTAAAGCATATGATTAGCTTGTGAAGCATCATAATTCTCAAATATCATTTTAATCAAAAAGTACATGGCTATTAGTCTAAGTATGATAATGATAGTTATTGAAACTATAGCAATCAAATAAATATCTACTAAAGACATTTTTCCTGAAAAGCAAATTCTTTCTAGTACTAATGTTACCTAGGGTTCTCTTATGCAGAAATAACTAAGTAAATGCTTATCAACATCATGAAGTGGTTAGCCCTTTAATGTCTCTCTTGTGGTAAGTATTGTTCTCGCTTCTCCTGCTCCTCTCCCTGTACTGTCTATACTAGGGGTCTATACTAGGGTTTAAATAGACAAGTGGGGGTAGAAAACCAGACAGGTGGGGGCTAGTTTAGCTTTCTGACCACAAAGAGAGAGGTGGCAGAAGCCAGAAGGCATACCATACCTGGCCCTTAGGAAGGCATGCCATATATGGCCCTTATCAAAGTACAAAAAAGCATTTCTTATACTTCAATACAACGTGATATAACTGGCTACACTCTGCAATGAAACACATTTTCTGACCCCTTTTCTGACAGTTAAACTGGAAAAGATACAGAGAAGGGCGACCAAAATGATAAAGGGAATGGAATGGCTCCCCTATGAGGACAGGTTAAAGAGGTTAAGGCTATTCAGCTTAGAGAAAAGACAGCTGAGGATTAATATGACAGAGGTCTATAAAATCATGAGTGAAATAAAATGGGTAAATGAGAATTAGTTATTTCCTGTTTCATAAAATACAAAGACTAGGGGACACTCCAAGAAGTTAGTAAGTAGCACATTTAAAACAAATCATTGAAAATTATTTTTCATTCAATGTATAATTAAGCTGTGGAATATATTACCAGAGGATGTGGTAATGAAAGTATAGCTGGGTTTAAAAACATTTTCGACAAGTTCCTAGAACAGAAGTCTATAAATGTATTAATCAGGTAGACTTGAGAACAAGTTTCTGGAGAAGTCCATAAACTGTTATTAACCAGACTTGGGGAAATCCACTACTTATCCCTGGACTTTAGCAGCATAGGATCCATCTACAGTTTGGAATTTTGACAGGTTCTTGTGACCTGTATTAGCCACTATTGGAAATAGGTTACTAATACTAGGCTTGATGGACCCTCAGCCTGACCCAGTATGGCAATTCTTACGTTCTTTTTTTTCATTTTTGTTTGTTAGGAGGCAAATAGCATGTCACCATAAAAGCAAAAGGGAAACTTAAATAAAATGATTATTTATATATTGTATTATATTTATATTTAAGTGTTTTAAGCCTGAGAATTGTGCGTTTTATTTTCTTAATTTTAATATTAACTTAACCTTTTAGTTCTGTAACCCTGTATTTTATTCTTTCAAATATGTAAACCGTTGTGATGGCACAACTGAATGTCAGTATAGAAAATTTGATAAATAAATAAAATTAATACATTTATAGAACTCTATCAGTTTAATATACCATAATAGCATAGTCTTCACCCTGAAGAATTTAGAGCGTCAAAGCTCTATTTAATAAAGTGTGTGAAAATAAACTTTATCACACAGTTTTAATGCACTTTAATTACTTGGTAGTCATTAATCTGCTGTATTTGCATACCACAGTTTAGTGAATACCGCGGTACTATTCTCCTGTGACTGGGAATACGAAGACACTACAGGGGTGGTAGCATCCATGCATTTCTAACTGTGGGATTGCATGTTTCTGCCCCCTTCCCCATATGTGAATAACTAAAGGGTCTTGAAATTCCAAATTAGAATGTTGCTGGTGCCGAAACACCCCCTCCATCCCACAACAAATCCCCTTTACTGAAAAAATACACCATCCCCCAGGGGCTCCCCCAATGGTATTAATTTCTAAGCCTTGCCCCACATCTAAAATGTAGAAAAGGACTGCTCCTGTTTCCTGTTATCCATCACCCTAAACTTCATTCCTTCTACATTCCCCATTCTTACCAGTAGGAGTCCTTGGGTCTCTAATGAGGCAGGCGTGATCCCCAGTCACTCCTACCCTACTGGTGATGACATCCAAAATGTTGCTGGCTGATCTAAGATTTCCCTTTGCCTTCACATGTGGTATAGTTAACTACCATGCTTAACAGGATTGCAACATTTATGGTGATCTTCATTAAACCATTTGCTTATAAATGAACTGCTTTGCATGTATTTGCATGTGATGCAGTTAATTAATTTAGGCATATGTTAGGCCAGATTTATTTCTGTAATACTGGCAGTGCTTGCTTAAGCATTGCGATGCATTAACATGTTATCATAGTTTAGTAAATAGACTCAGTATTTACAGTATTGAAATTATTTGAGATTTAAGGGGATTCAAGGTGGCGTTGTAGCACAAGTCAGCATGGTGTAGCTCTCATTTGAATTTCCTAATTTCTTTACTGTTGCTATGCCTCATGCTGATTGGAAGAGATGGGCTAAAGATAGGATTGTCTCTGCTCTACCTACGGATCCCCATCTTGCTGATCCGATGGATGCCCACATTGTGCAGTGGATGATTGGATTGAGAATTGAATCATTCGGGTCAGCATGAGATGCTTCTTTCTGCCAGATCCGTCAACATCGTTGTCCCCGATCATAAGGACTCCTCCTTTGAGCCCTGCAGCAGCTTGGACTTTGACCCCACAATTGGAAGAGTCATGGGCTGATGACATTGACATGACTGCTTCCAAAGCAGAGGCCATGGAGCTATATTGTTCAGCTGTGCATTCCGGTTTATCCTTCTTTGGGGTTCCAGGGGCTCATTCTGCCTCAGGTAACCAGCAGCCTGTTGAAGAAGCATTTCCTTTACCTCTTGAATACATATCTGAAACTAATTCTCCACCGATGCAATTTTCCTTGATAAGACCATCTCATTTCACCCTCGAATCAATTTTTTGGAGGCCATAGAAATATTGGAGTTATCTATCAACAGGGGCGGTTCTATCATTAGGCAAAAAGTGCCTCCTCAAAACATCTGTATCACAGCTGCCTCACCCTGAATCTAGCTAGAAAATGCATGCAGCAGAAACACACCAGTGGTGCATATTTATGTCATATCTGCAGGGCTCCTCACCCCCGCTGGCATGTTTTTCCTGCAGGAGTTTTCAAGCTAGTGTGGCAGTAGTGAGAATTTGATTTGCTCATGGGGCTCCCAGCCCCACAAGCAGGAAGAAAGCAATGGCAGAGGAAGCAGCCCTGCGAGCATGAAGACGGAGACAGCGGCAGCACAGTTTTATGATGTCCCGTGGAGGAAGAGGGTGTTGTCCCAGACCCCACGGGAAGAAGAAAACCATGGAAGCAGCTGAAATTATGAGGTGCCAGCGGGGATCCCACACCCCGCAGGCAGAAAGACAACCCCTGGCCGGCACTGGAGTATGACGTGAAAAGAAGAAGAAACCCTGTGGGTAGCGTGTAAGGGAAGAGAAAGTAGGGGTGTGAGTGAGAGGGAATGGCATGGGAGGGGAGTGTTTAAGTGAGAGATGGGACAGAAGGTAAAGGGGAGTGAGAGGGAGGAGGATGAGAAGGAAAGGAAAGGGGGCTGAGTGAGAAGATTGGGGAGGCAGGGGGAGCATGTGAATGAGTATGCCTATATGTGAGCATGTGTGAGAACATGAGAATGTGAGCATGAGTGTGAGTGAGCTTATGTATGTGAGTGAGTGTATATGTGAGAACACATGTATATGTGTGTGAGAGAGAGAGAATATGAGAGTGTGAGTGAGCTTTTGGACATGAGAACATATGTGTGTGACAGAGGGCATGTGAGAGTGTGAGCGAGCATATGTGTGTATATATGAGAATGAACATGTGTGTTAGACAGTGTGTGTATATGAGAGAGAGAGGACAAGGTCTGTGGGTAGTCCCCCATTACCCCATTAATCCAGGACAATTTTACAGTGACTGGACATCAAAAGTTCCCAGATATGGAAAGCTGGAATTTTTTTTATCCTTATTACTTTCAATTATTATTGGATGTTATTTGATGTGTCTGCTTTTTTATGTATTTTATTGTTTTTTGGGAACTTTGGAAATGTTTATATGAATTTAATTTTAGAATGTTATTCTATTCATCAGCTGTCTTGAAATATTTTTTTTTATTAATATGGTTTTACCATATTAATATTTTGATATTTCCTGATTTTATTGTTTTATGAGCAATGGTGATGGTTCTGTTTTTCCATCGTTGCACTGCATACAGAGTCTGGTTTTTAGCCATTTCCAGTTCAGTTTTTGTCTGCACATTTCTAATTGTACTTTATGGTAACTTTATGCTGAATTTGGTGAGAGTCTATCTGTGTTCTGGTGTGTGATGAAGTAAGGTAGTCTGCTATTGTATAGTTTCTGTGTAAGGATCTATAAGCCTTTCTTGCTTAGTTTTCTTAATAGGGGATGTATTGGTATTTTAGAACCTGGTGTAATATTTGTAATGTTGCATTTTCATGGGTAGGATTTTTACTGTTTCAGTGCTGACAGTTAGTGAACTTGGTATCGGAAGTTTACTATGTTGTAATTGTAATTCAGTTTATTCATGGCTTTTTGAGGTGTACAGAGGGCTAAGCTCAAACCCAACATACTTTACAATATGTCTAATCCTGTATGGAATCCAAGTGTCTTTTTTGCAGGGTTTTCTCACTGGCATCATGTAAATATCGTGATAATATTTTTACATCAGTAGATTGTACTTTGAATGTCCTTTTTTTTTGTAATCAGTTATTCATGAATAATTGTAATTGTGCGTGGTGAGAGCTGGGGAAATGTGGAAGTGTAAGGGTGTAAGATTTGCTGAGCACCTAATACACTCGCACTGGCCCTGAAAGAGTGTGCCATGCATATACCCTTACGGTGAAAACAAAACAATAGATGCCAGATGGACATCTTGCATCCACTGTTTTGTTTTCATCATGACAGTAATCACAGATCGCCTTCCTCTTTGCTTCTTGGGCCCATGCATATACCCTTACCATGATTCATCTTCCATTTCCTGATGTTTCAAATACTGGGGAAGGGTGGGAAGCAGATGTTAGGGTTCCAAGGACTGTGGCAGGATTGCTAGCTTCTTAGAAATATCACTGACACTCTTAACTACCATACCTCTGGGAACTCTGACCCCTGCCTGCCCACTTCCCCAGCATTACAAATCATTGGAAGGCCCATACTCCAAGGGCGACACCACCTCCTTTCCATCTTAGTAATTTGACCTGTGCAACACCTCGGGGGTGAGAGGGGAAGGGAGTGCCATGTATTCCCTTACCTCAGGCAGCAGATTGCCATGAGCCATCCCTATCTATCAAAGCCCAGTTGAACCCTTTGGTCACTAAATGTTTACATCTGGAGGCTCAGATATGGGCTCTGGAGCATTCTAAAACTACTCTTGGTCAACAATCTGAGACTCATAGGAAAGAAGTTGCCTCTGTTAAGATATTACAACTATCTGTCATTAAAGAAAATCAATTGTTCTCAAATAAGCTGGATAATTTTTAAAACTCCATTACAGGAAGAAATTTGAGATTTATTAATTTTCCTAAAATGGCTTTTATGCCACCTAAAGATGTGATTAAACGATATTTTTTGGAAATACTGAAGGCCCCAAAGCAAGCTGTTCCTCCAAATTCCAAGTTATACTAGCTTCCTCTGTTCAAGAGCGTCAATGACCTACCAGTCACATCTTTAGTTCCTCCGAACATATTTGATCAATACTTGAGATTTCTGACAGTGAAGCAGTAACATCTGCAAATTTGATTGTCTCTTGTGTTTTAGAGCTGGATAGAGACTGGATTGGTTATTTTTTAGACATTGAAACAAAACTTTCCTTAATTACAAAGTAAGAGTATTTCCAGAGGTGTCTAGAGAAACAGAAAAGATGGCAGCAGTTTCTCATGATGAGACCTAAAGTTCTTCATTTGTGTGCTTTTCTCTTTTTAAAATATCCCTGTAAATGCCATGCTAATTATAGAGATGTATCATATATTTATTTAACAGGTACATTACATACGTGCAATACCTCTGTCTGTTGTGTAAACTATAGCATCATTCCAGAGGAAACTAGGCAATATCATATGCCCAAAAATTTTTTTTATTTATTGTGTATACAACATTATCAATACCTACAATATCTGGACATGTATGGGACACTTGTGCATATACAATAAACTTTAAACTTTAAAATCTAATTAATTTAACTATTAATCCTACATTCATACTCCATACACTCCATACATTCATAAAAATCCTCAATATATATACATTCATGTGAATATATACATTATCTGTGATATGATATTATTCATCAGAGAAAACCCATTAACATATTTTAAAATACTCCGACGAGATTTCTCGTTTCGCCTGCATAAACAGGCTTCTTCAGGGAAACTCCACGGATTACACACAAGGGTTTAGTATAATAATATTTACAAATCGATTTTCATGCTGTAATTTGATTATGAACATTCCTTCTACTGATCATGTATCATAAATTAACATCGTGTCTTCACAGAATTATATCATATATCTCTCCATAACATGCATAGGGTCCCCACACTGCCTCTAACTGAAAAACATTAAATAGACATCACAACTGTTTTAAATATCAGTAGTTTCAATAAATCACCAGCTATTTAAATTAAATAGTGCCCAGATATATTCTTACCCAAATTCATGAAACAATTTTTTCCATTTTTATACACCTTCAATGAATCAACGGCATCTGGCTTGCCACTCGCAGGATTTTTATTTATATATTTTTTTTTTACATCAATATCTGAGATGCATCGCCGCACAAGGCTCCGTGGCAATATTACGAGTGTATTTAAAAGCCTCTTCACTTCAAACAACCGGTTTGCCTTGAATTCCTACAACACATATAGTCGATCCATAAACTGCTTGTCATATCACCACCCTATTCCTACAACCTTCTAACTTACCAAATGCTTACACTTACCGGACTTAAAGCCTTTAAATTAAACTGCAACTCCAAATCGTTACTAGCTCTATTACCGGCAGCCAGTCTCCAACATTCAAATATTATTTTCAAAGGTTTTACCGCAGCCTAGCCGAGTTCACTGCTGCTACCAACCTTCCAACAACACAGCTACCTGTGAGTCCTGTATTAATAAGTGAGAACCCCCGTTAGTATCAGTGTATTCCTTATTTATTATCTTTGAATTTTGTCTGGATCCCAATTATTGTGGACTTGGATGGAATTGACATGATTGTTATTTCTTTTCTTTTCACTCTTCCTTTTTTTTGTACTTATTTCTGATGTTTATTTCTGTTTTCTTTTTTAATAATTTTTTTCTTGATATTGTAAAATTAAAATGGCATAAATAAAAAGTTAAAAAAAAGAAATTATTTTAGATTTTTCAATCAAACATTTCTGATTTATGACACCTGGTCTGTAAACTCCAGTACTAGTGATTTATAACTATCTTATTTTTTTTTTATTGAACTCTATGATCACCATTCAAATTGGTTTGTGGAATGAATTAATGATATTATTCTTATATGTTTTAAAGAAAAATTAATAAGCAAATACAAATGTAGTCTTTTAGACTTTCTGAAGAAAATATATTTAGAAAGATAAAAACATAAATTGTGGGTTTCCCACACCAACAGTGTGAAGAAGCCAAAAGTGATGCCAAAACAGTCATTTAAAAATACTGGCATCTGTGTTTCTCTAGCACTTGAGCACCTCTTCTTCCTCTCCTTCCCCTCCCTGAGACAAAGACATGTACTTTACTTCTTTCATGCAATAGCCTTAAATTTATTTTGCATTTTCATCCATTAGTGTCTATGATAAATCTTTTAACAGCCCCTCCTCCAGAAAAATGAGACAGAAGTGTAAGCAAAACAAATGGAAGTTAAACTCATTATTTCAAGAAAGGTACTGAGAAGGGAAGGGGGTATGGATATGGTACCAAATTGGAGGAGCATTGGCATTTTTGGTAATTTGCTTGGAAGTGATGGGTATTTAGACCCAAGGGAAGGGACTTAAATAATTATACGCGTTGAAGAGGATGCCAAGAAGGGGGAGTCTAGAGGAGATTTTTTTGGGGGGATTTGGATTTGTTATGGGTGAATTGGAGGGTTTCAGTGCTAGAGGTTGGAACTTGGAGTATCAAGCCCCTTTAAACATCACCAGGTGGGGAGCAGGAACGCATGTCCCTTTGGGCAGTAATGATGCTGGTAATATCCGCACATTCCTGAAAATAGGAACAAGTCCTACCTCAGTTTCATTAAACTGCAGTACTCACCACAGTTTAGTGAATATCATGTGAAATAATCCACCCAGTTTTTATAAGGTTTAGTAATTAAACCTCCAAGTGATTTGAAGAGCTATTGTACACTCAGCTAATGCACTGTAAAGGAATGTTATCTTTGCCCATGTTTAACTTATTCGAATCCTGTTTTCATTCTTTTATTTTTGCCTTAGGTCTTAGAAGAATTCTAATTGCTTATTTGTGTTCTCATAGAACGCTTTCGAAGAAGTTTGGAATTTTGGCCTGCTAACAGAATTAAGGAAGAGAAGAAAATGACCCTTTTCCTAGGATGCAAAGAATATCTGCGATTTCTGTCTCATAGTGTGTGTTAAATAGTATCTGCTTTGTTGAACACTGTAGCCTTATTTTCTCTTACAATATCCTGTGTCCTTGGCAAAACTCTACTGAAAATAGAGCCCTTGAGTATTCTACAGTAACTCCCAAGTTCCACAACCCAACAAAGGGTTTAGGTTGAATGACTCCTGTACATTAATACTGTTATGTTACTGTCTGCAGTAGATACCCCTCCAGAAGTCATAATAAATGAAATTTGAACCATATTCTGCTTGCTGCATCATTTAATCTTTACTCTTGAGTGACCAGATGACTCAGGAGACTTGTGCCAACTTTACTTGCTGTACATGCGCCTGGCATATATATGTCCAATTCTGAAGGGAAATGAGTAAGCCAGAACTAAAGGAGCACAGGTTTTTTCCAACCTTAGCTCAGCAGTAATCTGTTTGCTATGCAGTGAGAAGCATACATTTACCCTAGGAGCTTCAACATTATATCCCACCTCAGAAAGTGAGAATATATCTCCAAGAACTATTTTCTGTTTAACATCTTTGCCTTGTTTTACAATGTTACTAGAGAAAATGTTTTACTTTTTTTCGACTTTTCACCAAATTATTTTTACAATAGATAGTATTTTTCTTCTCTACTTTTTTCATCATTATTAGTAAAGGTAATTTTGAATTTACTCTGACAGCAGAGTTGTGAACACTGTGCCAGTCAGATAGCGTGGCAGATTTAAAAGCAAGTAATTGTTTAGTGCAGCCACCATGCCAGGTTTTCTAGGTCAGTGTTCTTTTGTCTCAAGTTTTGTGGCTTAATGGCTGCTGTACTTTTTAAACTAAAGAATGTTCTAGATATAAACTAGGCTGATATTTAATGTCAGTTGCTGGATAAATAGGAAATTATCCATGTACGTGGCAGCAGCTACATATCCAGCTATGTTCAGCAGCTGTCACTTAGCCGGATAAGTATTTATCTTTAGTATTTATCAGGCTAAGTAGATAACTGGATATCTTGGTGATAGGCTTTTGGCAGATCGAGGCGAGGTGACTTATCCAGTTATATTAATCCGATAAGTGCTTATATTCAGTCTTATATGGTTAAGTTAAGAGAATAACTTAGACTTGCCCAATAGCAGGTCTAAAGTTATCCGTCTATAAGTTATCCAACTAATTATAACTTACTGTTATAGTCTGACAGGCTGAAGTCAGGTAACACCCCTGCAGAAGCAATACAGGACCATAGGCTGGATTAGGGCTGGTCTTCTGCCTAACCAACCCTCTCCCTTACAGGTTGGGCTCTTGGGTTCTGGGGGCCGGTAGGACTTGTCTCGGCAGAACATCATGGTGCAGACATGGACCAGAAGCTGAGGTCAGGCACAGGCTGGAAGCTGAGGTCAAGCACAGTCTAGAAGCTGAGAGCAAGCATGGTCTAGAAGCTGAAAACAGGCATAGGCTGGAAACTGACGTCAAGCACAAGATGGGGCTGACCAAAGAGAAAGGCAAGGCTTAAGAGACAGACAAAGCATGAACTGGGCAGGGCAGGATAAGGACTAGACAAGGACAGAGCCAGACAAGGACTAGACAAGGCCGACACAAGACAGATGACACAGAAGGCCCAGAGGCCGCAAGGCAGGAGGCCCAAAGGCCACTATATGAAGTCCCGGAGGCCCCTAAACAAAGAAACCACAAGGTGAGACAAGGCAGAAGGCCTGGAGGCCACAATGAAAGACCTGGTATGCCACAAAGCAAGGTAAAATAGCAAGACACAAGAGGCCAGTCAGAGAGCTGAGGTGACTCAATGAAGAGGCATTGAGGTTTTTGCCAGGCTGGGTTACATACAGTTGAGGCTTGGGTATGGTGTAATCATAGATGAGGTAACTGGTAAGGCAATCAGCAAGTTTCACTGAGGAACCCTAGTGGAGGGAAGACTGCACAGCAGGCTGAACCTTGGATGGGGAGACTGCATAGCAGACAAAACCGTGAAATTTATCCAGTTATATTCAGCAACATAGCTGTTCCACTGAATATCCCTTGTAAGTTATCCAGATAAGTTATTTCTGGATAACTTACATAACCAAATGTATTTTAATATTGGGTCTAAATATGTATAGGGAATGGAGGTCGCAAAACTGTCTCTTACCAGTAAGTCTAAGAGTATCAATGAACCCTGAGTGTGAGGTCAGAGATAGAAGTTGTGAACAGAGTTCATTCTAAAGATTGGGTTGCTGTGTGTAAACATTTCTCCTCATGAGCAAAAATTTTTGGTTTCATTACCCTGTGAGCCCCACTTTCTTTGATTCAAAAAGCCTAAGAATTTTATGCTCACAGCAACCTAATCTTTAGAGGAAACATTGACTAAGTCCATCCTTTAAAATAATCACCTAATCTACTATCAACAGTTACAATAAAATATGTGTATGAAAAAATATTTTCTGCAAGAACATTTAAAGCACTTTCTGCATGCAAGTGAAATTAATAAAGAGGAAACCTCTGTTTAAAATGGAAATGAGGAAGAGAGGCCCACAGTGCCATAAAAGCCAGTGATAAGTACCATAATTTTCACAGCAAGAATTAAAGTTACACAAGAACTAGACTTTAAAATACAGACAGATCATCACCAAATACAGAACAGGAAGACTATAAAGTATAAATAGAAATGTGCCAACAAAAACTATACTGGAAACCACAAGACCAACTGTATTAGGCAATGCAAAATTGGATAAACAGAAACATTATCCCTTGCAAAACATCAAGCAATAAAATCAATAGATATAAAACATCATTCATAATATTAAAACTATACTTATAAAAAGATAATATGGGCAGCCAGAACCAATGCTTCTGCCTGCACCCATCCCTTTACAATGGAATAAACACACACACAACAAAGTTGGGGATTAAAAGGCGGCAGCTTTATTATCAACACCCAGGAGCTCGAGTAGGATCAACATAACAATACGTTTCCCCACCACCGCCCATCCGCCACTGACCAGCAAGATGGGCACACGCAAGCTACCCCAGCCTGTAAGAAGTGATATCATTGGAGCACATCCTACAACCCCTGCCACCACCCAGCAAGGAGCCAATCATGTCAACCCCCGCCACTGTCCAGCAAGGAGTCATACCAGCAACAACTGCACCCAGTTGTTCTGCTAGGAATCCCTGACATGATCCCTATCAAGTCAGACAACTTTTAACCAATGCATAACCCCGCAATCGGCTCGGGCTACCCTTCCCCCCTTTGAGCTGCGACAACCACCCCCCCTCCCCCCCCCCACAAACAATGACAACAACCAATAGGGGCAGGCGGGAGTGTTGCAGCATCAGGCACAGCATCGGGCAAGTGAAGCTTGCTCAGCAATGCACCAGGAAGACCAGCCCAACTCCTCCCACTCCCATCTACCCCAGGCCCACGGGAACCAATTAGTTCCCCAGCAGCAGCAGGTAGTTCAAATTCAAACCCTCAACCTCCCTGACTTACAGGCCGTAACAGCTTCCCCCCCTCCCCCACCAAACCTGACCTGCCAAGCTTGCATAAGCAAGCCTGGCACCATATTACAATGGCCAGAAAGGTACGGAACCTGCCTGACCTTATATGATATGGGTAGCCAGGACCGACGCTTCTGCCCACGCCCATACCTTTACAATGGAATAAATACTCACACAACAAAGTTGGGGATCAACAGGCCGCAGCTTTACTGCCAACACCCAGGAGCCCAAGCCAGATCACCATAACAATAAGTTGCCCCACCACCACCCATCCGCCACTGACCAGCAAGACAGGCACATGCAGGCTACCCCAGCTGTATGAAGTGACATCATTGGAGTGCATCCCACAATCCTCGCCATCACCCAGCAAGGAGCCGATCATGTCAACCCCCGCCACTGTCCAGCAAGGAGTTGTACCAGCAACATCTGCACCCTGTTGTTCTGCTAGGAATCCCTGACATGACCCCTGTCATGTCAGGGATGTCATGTCATGCGGCCAGGACCCCCACTGAGAAAGCATTCCAAGGCCTCTTGCAGCAAATTCAAGAATAGGTCCAAACCAATAAAGGATAAGTGGACCCTATCCCCCTTGAACAAACCACCCTCCAGGTCCCAGGACTAATCATGTCAAATATGAAAACCCCCCATCGCAGCCAGCCAAGAACCAATCTGCTGGTTGGCCTTGGCCCGACAACGATGCCAAATTTTATTTGTGATCATAGCAGGTCTTGGAATTATGTCGGATCAGCAGAGTACAGTAGCAGGCAACAAGCAGGAAATGGTCACCAAATCTCTGCACACCATGCTAATGAATCTGTGGCCAGATAACTTGCCCCAGTCATTCCCACCAAGATGGATAATTAAAACATATGGTGGGCTGAACCAATCAAGCCCCCGTTGCAGGCAAGACAGCAACTTCCCCCAGCGCATTCTCCTCCACCCCAGCCAACAAACGCTCACTCCCCGTGCCTCCAAGTCCAAATGTGTCCCATACGGGTGTCCTGGAGCATGTGAATGGGCCCAGGCCACGTAGGAGTGTCCCACAAAACATACAACAGTCCACTGGCATACCATACCTGCAAGGAGAAAACAATTAATATTATGTGCGACTAAGGAGTACCAGTTCGCACATACCCAGTGAAGGCGTCCGATTTCCACCTCCCTATTCTTTGAATCACTCTGCCCAACAGATCAGATGTCGCCGCAGATGTTGCTGCACCGATTCGAAAAGAGTGCATCCCAAACCTCGAGATATCCAATCCTAACGCAGACAAGCAAGCCTGCAGAACCACCTTGAACTGGTATTTTGTCAGGGGGCACAAATCGCGATGAACAAGAAAATGAGCACCACCTTCAGGGCGAATCCGCCCAAAGGCAACTGTGTGAGCCACGGGGCAGGTCCGCAGTCCTAGAACAGAATGAAGCACTACCGAAGACCCTCTACCCACCTGATCCATTTTTGATCTGTGAATAAAAAGAACCACCGAATCTGCTCTGATGCTCACATGCTGAAATAAGAGGCCGGAAGCCTCAGATCCTTTGGTAGCTCTCGCAACCAACTCGCTAATGTGAAAAGCACCAAAAAAGGCAAAAACAAAGGCAAGGCGAAACAAACAACACTCGTAATCACTGTCGCAAATATTAGACAACAACTCCCACAATTTGCTCAAAATCTCGTGGATAATAGGTAAGCGTTTATCTGGCACAGGAGTGGACCCGTGGGCCCACCCCAGCATTAAGCGATGAACCAAAAACCTCCCTACGGGAAAACCCCAGCCATGGGCCCTCATGAAGAAGGAGAACCTAGACAGCTGTCTAGCAACCGAAGCCCTCGAAGCCCCAATCTCCCTAGTGCTTTCAGTAAATTGCACAATGTACCCATCCGAAACAGGACCCCCGTGTCAACCCAAACCTGCCAGGAAGGGCACAACTTTGTTTGCTGAAGCCACATAACTGTTCCAGGTGCACGGACTAAGGATGTCAGGAGCAGCTTCCATGCTTCCGGACACCGATGCTCCCTGCTGATCCGCTTCTGGTGCAAGCTCCCGAAACAAGGCCCACTTATAATGAGAAAGAAAATCAGCCAGAGTGTTAGAGACTCCGGGAATATGCCAAGCCCATACAGTAATATTCAACCCCATAGAGCGCAGCACAAACTTGCGCAACAAATCTGACACCAGTATACACTTCACCGACCGCTTATTGATGACTTCCTCGATGCTCAGGTTGTCACACCAAAACACTACCCTCCTATCTTGGAGACGCGAGCCCCACAGGAACGCAGACAACGATGGGGAACAATTCCAAGAAAGTAATGTTCTTGGTAACCCCATCCTCCTTCCAATCCTGTGGCCAAGGTGCCACACACCAGGTGCCCTGGAAGTAGGCACTGAAGCCAACAGATCCAGCAGTGTCGGTAAACAATTCCAAGTCATGGTTCAAGACAGACTCGTTTTGCCACAACAAACAACCATTGAAGTCAGACAAGAAACGATCCTAGATCCGCAAATCTTCATGCAGCTGTTAAATTATGCGAATGTGATTACCAATCTTCTGCAAACCGGTCATGCTAAAGCTCAACCTGCGCAGAAAAACCCTGGCCATAGGGATTATTCAACAAGCAAAATTCAGACTGCTCACAAGGGATTGCATCTGACATAAAGTTCACTTTTTTGCCAACAATGCCCTGGACACGAGATCCCTCATAATCGCCACTTTTTCCGCTGGTAGCTGTGAAATCATCTCAATCGAATCCAACTCAATACCTATGAAAGCCAGCTGAGTACAGGGGCCCTCTGTCTTGCCTTCGGCTATAGGGATACCAAAATCAGAGGCAGTGCTCTGGAAACAGCGCAACAGGTGCAGGCAAGTCAATGAAGAGAGTCACCTGCCGGCCCATTCAACAACCACCCAATGAACAAACGAACTAAAGACTTCAAATTAAGCGCACGCAATGGAGAACCCCATGGACAAGCATCTATCAAAGTAAAATGCATCATGAAAATGAAAACCCAACAAGGAAAAAGACTCAGGGTGAATAGGGAGCAGCCTGAAGGCAGACTCGATGCCCACTTTTGCCATCAGAGCCCCCATGCCGCAATGAAGGACCACTGCCACCGCCGCCTCAAAGGAAGCATACTTCATGATGCAGAGATCCCTGGAAATGTAATCATTGACAGAATTGCCTTCTGGGAACAAAAGATTATGAATCAAGCAAAACTTTCCTGGTTCCTTCTTCCGCACCACCGACAAAGGCGATAAAACCATATCAGCAAATGGAGGAACCAGAAAAGGACCCGCAATCCTCCCCAAGTCAATCTCATGTTGCAATTTAGCAGTGACCACATGAGCCAATTTCCAAACTGATGAACAGTTCTGTCCCCCCACCCAACCCTCACAGGACCTGCAAAAGGAATATGAAAACCATTTTCAAAACCGCGAAACAAGAGAAGCGCAGCCTCCTCTTTAGGATACCTACCCAACCATGGTGACATGGCCGTCAGGTGGATGGGGGTGGGAGCCCTCTCTGCTAATTCATTTTGGGGTGCTTTTGGCAGCCACACCACCACCACTCCCAACGATAGATCATTTTGGACACTTAGAAGCGGGGTGACTCATCATCATGGAGCATGCATGTTTAAATTTGCAGTCGGGGAAGTTACAGGTCAAACGGTTAAACTTCCAGCACACATCTGGAAAACTGACCCCCGCTTGACCGCCACTCACCAAACCAACTCCAGCCGGAAAGGACCTCACGCCAGGCCCACCAGACACTCCGCTAGCATTAGCCTTGCTGGAAGACTCTGTCTTAGCGCTCATCTGGGTCAACCACAACCCGACGTCCCAGTACCCCAGGACATGAATTTGTTCTCCTCCATCTGATCATTGAAATGCTCATCATAATTGAGCCATGACCATCCTTCATACACCTGACCAGCTGCCAGAATGGTGTCAGCATATGCAATCAGGGGCCCATAATGGGCAGGGTCGTGATGACCCACCATGCTGGCCAACCGAAGGAAGGAACAAATCCAGTTAAGAACATTGCGAGCCACTCTCCGTTGAGAACCATGAAATCTATCAACCCCTGCTCTTTTCTTCTTCTCCTTTCGCTTCCCCCTGCATCCCTCCAACAACTGGAAGATATCAATGTACTTACACTGTCTGATCTTCTTTCGAAGGGACTTAGGAATATCCTCTTGCCCCTTCACACCAGAACTGCCTTTCTCACTAGAGCCCACTGTCGAAGAGCCAGAAGAGGCAGAAGAGGATGAAGAAAAAGAGGAAAAAAAATCTGAAGAACTAGACCTAGAGTATTTCTTTTTATGCTGAGACTTCTCCTGTTTCTTAGAGGCCCAGGAACTAGTAGCTGACGGCTCTGAAACCCCCTCTTGTGAAACAGAAGCCTGTTTGCTCAAGCTGTCAACCCCACCGACAGGGGCAGCCAGTACTCCGACCTGGGAAGGACCTGATACCTCGATACAGGTAATAGCATAAGACTCACCAGGCTTCCCACTGGCTGGACTGGTCTCATTGGGATTTGGAACCACGGAGTCCAACATATTTGCCGCCATGAAAACAGGATCATTCCGCCATCCTTCTCATCGTGAAGATCCAGGGCCATCGACCGACTCCCCAGCTGGATCCGTCTGCGAAAAAGGAGCAGCAACAACCACAGGCCCAGAAGACCACAAGACCACCGGACCCCTGGGAGGACCCTCAGAGAAGAAGGGCCAACAGCAAGGGCCCATACCAAAAGAGAACGAGGCCGGAACCCCTCACCAAGAGCCAGAGGTAGCACCCCAAGCGGACATCGGAGAAGGCGGGAACCTCCCCTGAGGATAACCGCACCAAGGAGGCGGATGCCCCTCACCCCACGGTGGAAGATAAGGACCCCAGTTGTCTCTGGAGTCCCAGAAATACCCTGGGACCTCACTGACACTTCGCCAGTCATCACCAAAATCAGGACCTGGAGCAGGATTAGTATCACGAATCCCAGAAGGAACCTCCCCCGTTGGACAAGGAAGACCCACTAAAGCAATCTGCTCCATTCAGCTTGGCTGCTGGGATCACCAAGATCCCCACACGGGATGCCCCTCGCTCCCCTGGACTGGGATCTGCACCAGGACCCAGCCTCTGTTGAGGATTTAAAAACACATCTACCAGTACTGTGTTTTCTCCAGCTTCAGCACCAGACAGCTCCATGTGTGAAGCTTCCCCTCTGTCTTGCAAGACCCAGGAGTCTTGCAAGACAGAGGGGAAGCTGCAAGACAGAGGGGAAGCTGCAGCCCTTCCCCTCTGTCTTACAAGACCCAGGTCTTGCAAGACAGAGGGGAAGGACTGCAGCTCCACCGTGCATCGGCACACGGAGAGGCAGCCGCAGTACCCGACCTCCTCCGGACTGCTGCGGCCTTAACGCTATGAACCCGGGATAGCAAGGCCCACCCCCTGGGACCACTTGCGTTGACACTCACCACTGCTTAAGCAGTTCCAACATCCAAACCGCCGCGAACCTCCTCCAATACCGCCACGGACAACTCCTCCCCCGGCATCGCTGCTTCCTCTGACACCATCTCTCGGCCCTGCATGATTTCCAGTCATCCTGAGATTGTTGGGCATTAGGGGAGGTAGGGCTGCACAAACTTTATTTTCTGTCTCTCACACACACATACAATAATCATTCATTCTATCACACACTCCCTCTTTCATATATTTTTCTATGTGCTCACATACACAGGCTCTTTCTCCCTCACAGATATTATGTGTGTGTATGCCTATGAGAGCCTCTCTGTAACACATAGGCTCTCACAAGCAAGCACACACATACACATACAAGCAGTTTCCCAATCTCTCTCACACAGGCACTCACACATGCAGGATCCCAATCTTTCTGTCACAAGCACACACACAAGCAGGCTCCCAATCTCTTTCTCTCAAGGAGCCACAAACACAAGCAGGATCACAATCTCTCTTACACAATTGTGCCTCTGCTCATTTTTTTGCCCCCCCTCCCCCTGGCCTGGGCTCTGATAACAGCCTGCCACCGGTTTTCTTTCTTTCACTTCGGCCCCATTGCCCTGGCCTCTGGCCCTCAGTTGGATTTCTCTCTTTTTTTCTTTTGGCTCCCCCAGTGGCCAGCAGCCACGTCTCTATTTTTTCATTTGGGCACCACCAGCCCTGGCTCAGGTGGTAGCCCTCAACTGGATCTCTCTCTTTTGTTTTAACTTTGACACCGCTGGGTCTCTATTGTTTCACTTGGGCTCCACTGGCAGCCTGCAAATGAATCTCGCCAATTTGTTTCCCTCTTCGGCCCCGCTGGCCTGGGCTCTAGTGGCAGCCCACAACTAGTTTCTCTCTTTTCACTTCGGGCCATGGTGGGATGAGCTCCTTCATGGCCCGCCAGCTTTCCTTGACTGGGAGGGAAAAGCTGTGTGCACCTGCAGGAAAGGGTGTGCACACAAGTTAGAGAAAACACTGGTTGTGAAAGTATCTGACACTCCCAGTGGGAGGTGTCAATAGTTTAACAAAACCCTTGTGTTTTCAAATTCAGGGTTTTACAGACTTCTCTTTCTGGACTTGTATGTACCTTGATATATGAATTCTCTCCAACACTCTTTAATATCCTTGCTATATAATATGTGAGGTTCTCTTCTTTTACATCAGGCAGACAAGTTACCATATCATCCTCTCAGCCACCAGCAATTGAGTTATCTATATTCCTAGGGATCAAACCACTAATAATCACAGATTTCCTATCCCTATCTTTTTGAGCACACACTCCTGGAGGTACATCTTTTGTGTGAGAGGATAACACAGCACATGGAAGGCAGGTCTCAGCTATAGGATTACTTCCTGCCATTCCAAGCTGAAGATCTCTTTTTTGGAAATCTATCTTCCACAAACCTGCACAAAGGCTGCTACTTGTTCTCTGAGAGATAGGAGTTCTTTGCATTGGTGGCACATATAAGACTTCTTCCAGACCCAGAATTATTTTGTTACAAAACTCTCCTTCCAAACTCAATCCCTTCAATTCTCAGGCATTTTTGGGAGCACTCCTGCAAGATTGGGCTTCTCCATGATCTCATGTACTGATAGTCTACTTCTTGATAGCTAGTGTGAGGCACCTGAAGCCATCTGCTCATCATAATATTATATAGTAATATAGTTAATAATAGCAGATAAAGACTAAAATGGACATCCGGTCTGCCCAACAAGTTTCTTAAAGTAATAACTACTGATCCATACCTTCTGTTAAAGGTAATCAGAGACCCAGTCTGGACCGCATCATCTACTAGCTTTCCTTATGATCCATGAAAACAGGAGCTCCAGATCCCAGTTGTGCACATAGTTCCAACTCTGTTCATGGTTCTGCCTTACATAAGAGAAGAACATCCTCCTATCCATTCACATGATGTTTGGGGCCACTGCTAGCTTTGTGTACCAGTTGGATCTAATACCAGGGACAGCCAACCACCACATCCTCCCTATCCATTGAAAAGACTTAAGTACTGAAGACAGGTACTGAAAGCCACCAACAGTGGCTACTATATTCTTGCAGAACAAAAACCTGGATACCTTGCAATTGTATTTGTTCCCTCTAATTTCTGTAAGGGTATGTGCTCAAAAATATTCTATTGTGCAACTTTTTTATAAGCTTAGTTCAAATTTGTGTGCCCCAAGCCAGAATAATGCAATTAATATCAGAATTTCTTGTGTGCACTATGTTTTGCCATGTGCATGGTGTTCATGACCTGTGCACATGCACACAAGCACACAGTTTAGAAGAAACAGTGGTGATGTCTCTTAGTCACTATAGGCAATGTAGAAACCTCCAAGAAGTGATTTTTATTTATTTATTTATTTATTTTTAGTTTTTGTATACCGATTTTCCTGCATAAAATGCATATCAAACCAGTTTACAATGAAACAGAATGAGCAGGAAGTAAAATTCCTTAGTCTAATACATTTAAACGTCAATAATGAAATAATTTTAAACAAAGCAAAAAGCTAAATAACATTAATAAAAGTTAAATTATTAACATAAACATAAATATAATTATATTAGAAGGAGCACAAAGGTTAGCATGAAGGGGAGCACAAAGGGGAAAACCCCTTTGTCACGCCCGGCACGCAACGCCTGGTGTAATCGCGCCGTTAATCAGGTCGCCGCTGGCTGGTCGTCATGACGTCGGGGGGGGGGGGGGGTTATATTGGATACTGGTTGTATTGGAGTAAAAAGGAATATCTACTATGTCCACTGCTATGGCCATGGTTGCCCCCAATCTGAGACAGGTCAAGTGAATTAGTAGGATTCTAGGTTAGAAAAGGACGGCCTCCTTTATAGTTGAAATATCATACACGACAAGTGCAAACAAATTCTCTGATGGTCCAAATTCTTGAATTGATCAAAATTTTTAATATGGCAACTCCACTGTTAAGAATATAATTTCTCAATATAATTCAAGGATACCCCAACATGAACCCCTTGTTTCCCCAAAGCTGGCTGCAACGGGAGGGACAACACAGTTAGAACATCTTTCTGTAAGAAGAAATATAAATATCACCATTCAAAAGGACCAAGGAACATAGGGCACAACAGACAGTCCATTACAGGAAACTTAACAAAGTATATAAGAACATACCATTTACCATATAAAATGTTTTAAACGCTCAGATGGTTTTGGCGCAAAAACACATTTACCAATCAGATGGGGGAATGAACAGCGAATCAGAACAAGGCAGACGAACCTCAAGTGAAAAAACTCCATTTAAGTTCACAATTCAAACCATTAGGTACAACAAATAAATCCATTTTTGTTCCCTTTTAATTAAAATTTCCAGATAATACCCCCCCACCCCCCCCACCCCCGTGAGGGAGGGTGAACTACCTCAAGAACAAAAAACTTCAATTACGAGAGGGGTAATTATCCGGAAATTTTAATTAAAAGGGAACAAAAATGGATTTATTTGCTGGACTCTGTTGTACCTAATGGTTTGAATTGTGAACTCGAATGGAGTTTTTTCACTTAAGGTTCATTCCCCCTGTCTGATTGGTCAATGTGTTTTTGCTCCAAAACCATCTGAGCATTTAAATCTTGGTTGTACTGTAACACTGACACACTCCCTGTACCCTGTTATTTTATATGGTAAATGGTATGTTCTTATATACTTTGTTAAGTTTCCTGTAATGGACTGTCTGTTGTGCCCTATGTTCCTTGGTCCTTTTGAATGGTGATATTTATATTTGTTCTTACAGAAAGATGTTCTAACTGTGTTGTCCCTCCCGATGCAGCCAGCTTTGGCGAAACAGAGGGTCTGTGTCAGGGAATCCTTGAATTATATTGAGAAATTATATTCTTAACAGTGGCATTGCCATATTAAAAATTTTGATCAATTCAAGAATTTGGACCATCTGAGAATTTGTTTGCACTTGTCGTGTATGATATTTGATTGCTGAGTGCAGCCCCAGCTCGAGTGTTGATATTTTGGACTCCTTTATAGTTGGACATATCTATCTCAACCATAGGGAACTTAGTAGTGGTGTAAGGCAGGAGTGGGAGTTGGAGTGAATAATTTAATCTGGAATAAGCAGGATCAAGAGCAAAACAGATGTGGATGAAGTCCCCTTTCACTCCTTAAATCCTATTTTCATCCAGCATCCCTTTCTCCTCCTGTTTGTTCTCCAGGAACCTTATATTTCCAGAAACAACACTTCAGAAGAAGGGATGGCTCACCGGGGCCAGGGCCAGTGCCAAGATATTCTAACTTAAATTCTTCAAGAGCTCATTTCTTTGCTATGTGTCAGAGTGACTGAGATAAATTTGGATTCAGGAAGTGTACTGAATGGAATAAAGTTAAATCTGAATGTCTCATATAAATTTAGAATGTTTTGAAATTCATATTCAGGCAAAGGTAGATTTTAAAACATGCACGTAGGCGTCCATGTGTGTATGGTTTCCGGCGCATGCACATGGATTCACTGATTTTATAACATAAGTATGTCGGCATGCACATGTTATAAAATACGCTTCCCATGCGTACATGTGCATCGGATTTTAATGTCCGGGCGAGTGGCCTCCTCTGCATGTAGGGGGGGATATTTTCAATTATGCGTGGCGACACAATCCGACTTCTTCCCAGTTCCCTACCCCCCACCTAACCTTCCTCCCTTTTCCCCTCTCCACCCTGACCTAGCCTACTTAACTCTTTTTTTTTAATTTGTTTTGTAACTTACCTGCTCTAATGAACAGAAGTAAGTTGCACACGCCAGCCGGCTACCAGTTCTTGCTGTCCCTGCCCATGATTTTGAATTCAAAATGAACTTAATTATTGTGACCAGTATTTATCCTGTTTTATCTTTGGGGAGGTTGACTCAACTCTTTTCATTCCATTCACAAGATTTCCTTACATTTTGGTTGCATGTTCAGATGGATGCTTGCAATAAATTTTATTCACAATCTGACTTATTTTCAGAATAACCAACCTGAAAAGGAGGTTTTAATTTGTTCATCTTAGGGTCAGCCTTAGATACATTATTATAGAGAACCTCGGTTATTAATCCAATTATATCTGCTATTATAGTTGCTTCTTCATTTAAAAATTCAGTGAGTATTTTGAGTAATCTTGGCTTTCTTGAAGTGACAAATGGGCTACACAATCTGTAGTGTTTTTCCTTGTTCCTGGCATATATTCAGTTTGGAAAGCAAAGTCCAATAGTTTTACTGACCATCTGGCAATTTTTGTGGTGGTTTTCTGAGCTTTTTCTTTAGAGCTGTGCAGTCAATTTATGGTTTGGTAAAAAAAAAAAAAAAAAGAAAGAAAAAAAGATCAATTCTAGTCAGAATTGCTTTGCACCAAAACTAGAACTCTTATCAATGTCTATAGTGTTCTCTTTATAGTTGTTTATATTTCATACAGAATTTGTTTTTGTTATACCAATAAATCATCTTCTAGGCTTTAAGGAGCCAATTTTATAACAGCCCACATTGCACAAAATCTGCGGGTACTTTTTATCTGCAACCTTTAGACTCATTTTTAAAGGGAAAGCACACACATATTCCAGAAAAATTACTCAGACAAATTGACACCTGCTAATTCCTGCAATTGTTTTTTCGAAGGATAAATTATGCACGTAATTTTGAAAATTCCAAAATGTGCATGAAAATGCAAACCACTTCTCAACCCTATCCCTAGGAATGCCTCTCCCTACTGCAGCTAAAAGTGTGTTTATAGAGGCCCAGGCCCTACGCATGCATTTTTACTGCATTTAAGGTAGGCAATTTTCTAAAAGTCCGTTTCCGCAGATAAATCGCTATTTTAGCTGAGGAAATGACTGGCAAATTCCTAAAATTCTTATACGAATACATCCAATGGCCAATAAAAAAATGGAGGTCAGAGAAAGTTTAATGAAAAAGGAATAAAAACACAAGGCACAAGCTCTAGACCTCAAAATATAAGTAAATTTATCAACAAAAATTGCATTGCATAATATTTTAGTTCAAGTAGCTGTCAGTGATGGGACCAATTATTATTGCCCAAGTACAGTAAATAAATTAATACAAAATGGTGCTAGGTGTCAGAGCTATTGTCACTTGGGGCCTTATTTTCTAAACGGATCGCATGCGATAAGGGACGTTTCGCAAGTGAAATGTCCCTTATCGCACGCGATACCAAAATGGGGGCGGAGTCGGCCCCGGAAGAGGAGGAGTTGGGGTGTCACTGGGGCCGACTCCGCGAAGATGCAGCGGACGACAAAAAGGTAAGGCCTTTTCGCGTCCAAGTTCGAGCCCAATAGCTACACCTTCTATGTTGGCGCTTTTGGGTGCGAAACCGGCAGCGATCGCACCGCGACGGTGCGATCGCTGCTGGCTAGCACAGGCCCGCCTCCCCATTTCGGCCCCCCGCCCCTCATTTCCTAAAGTATCACAGGCCTGCGATACTTTAGAAAATGAAGCCCTTGGTATTTAGCAAAGCGGGAACAGTTAACATCCTCTCCTGATCCCACTTTGTTTTCAGAACAGTTTGAAGGTAAGGGTTAGTGATGGAGGAATTTGGATAGGGATTTTTGGCAATTTTGTTTAAAAGTACAGGTTGTGGAGAAAATCAGTACTGCTGGCATGGGACAATTTTAAATTATATCAGGGGAGAGGGACAGGAGGAGGGTCAAGCTTGACTGTGCAACATTTTTTAATCAAATTGAAGAGGCGGGAGGGGAAAAATTACTATTCAGCAACTAGTGGGGAGTTTTTTAGAATATACTGGGGGGGGGGGGTTAATAAATGTATTCAGATAACTTTATCTAAGTATACTTAGCCAAATATATTTAGCAGTACTTTTACCTGGATTAGTGCCATGGAATATTCAGCTGAAATTATCTGGGTAACTTTATAAAATAACTTCTCTGCGGCCAGCTTAAAGGTAGAATTTAAAAGCCTTATGTGTGCAAAAACAGCCACATATGTGCATTTTAAATAGCTGAGAAGGGTAGGGATGTGCAGGCAAAAAATTTTCGTTGCGTACGTGATATGTATTCGTGGGGGGTCAATTCCGTTTCATGCGGAAGTATGGAGAATTCCATAAGTTGTCGATCTGTAAATATGTTACTACGGCGAGTTAAATTATTGTCCCAGCTAAAATTAAAATTAACTACAACCCCCCACCCTCCTGACCCCCCCAAGACTTACCAAAATTCCCTGGTGGTCCAGCGGGGAGTCAGGAATCCATCGCTGCACTCGTTTGCCAGTTTCATCACAGCGCCGATAGCCTGTGTCACAGAGGCTACCGGTGCCATTGGTCAGTCCCTATCACATGGTCACCGGCACCATCTTGTGCTCCTACCATGTGACAGGGGCTGACCAATGGCACCGGTAGCCCCTGTGACATAGTATGGGCAAAGGCTATCGGCGCCATTTTGAGTCCTGGCATCGGACGGCAGGTCACTCCGGGACCCCTGTTGGACCCACAGGGACTTTTGTCCAATTTGGGGGGGCCTCCTGACCCCCACAAGACTTGCCAAAAGTCCAGCGGGGGTCCAGGAGCGACCTCCTTGCACGCCGGCCGTCCGATGCCAATACTCAAAATGGCACCGATCGCCTTTGCCCTCACTATGACACACATAGTGAGGGCAAAGGCGATCAGCGCCATTATGAGACTCAAAATCGCCGTCCGATGCCAATACTCAAAATGGCGCCGATCGCCTTTGCCCTTACTATGTGTGTCATCGGACGGCCGGTGTGCAAGGAGGTTGCTCCCGTACCCCCGCTGGACTTTTGGCAAGTCTTGTGGGGGTCAGGAGGCCCCCCCCCAAGTTGGCCAAAAGTTCCTGTGGGTCCAAGGGGGTCCCGGAGCGACCTGCCGTCCGATGCCAGGACTCAAAATGGCGCCGATAGCCTTTGCCCATACTATGTCACAGGGGCTACCGGTGCCATTGGTCAGCCCCTGTCACATGGTAGGAGCACAAGATGGCGCCGGTGACCATGTGATAGGGACTGACCAATGGCACCGGTAGCCCCTGTGACACAGGCTATCGGCGCCATGATGAAACCGGCAAACGAGTGCAGCGATGGCTTCCTGACTCCCCGCTGGACCACCAGGGAGTTTTGGTAAGTCTTGGGGGGGGGAGGAGGGTGGGGGGGTTAAATTTTTATTTAGGAGGCCGAATAAAACAGAAATCTGTGTAATACGTGGGGAGTCGCGATGCGTTTCGCCTCCCCACGTATTTAACAGATAGCAAAAAATAAGTTGCGGATTACAAATACGTGGAAAACGGATGCACACCTCTAGAGAAGGGTGTATGTGTGCCAAGAAAGAGGAGCAGGGTATGGGTGTTCTACAACTGACATGTATAACTCCAAATTTTCCTCAGCTGGTACACAGCACTTTACTAGGTGCAACAGAGGGAGAGAGAGACTCTTTGCAGAGGTCACTCTGATATTCTATATATGGACTACTGTAAGGAAGTTCTTTGATTTGGGGTGAGTTTTCAGGAGGTGGGTTGGGTATAGGGGAGTAGTGTTACAGACACATTCAGAGATATCCAGAGATATCCAGTATACAAATCAACTCCTCTTTTTAGAATTTCCATCGCTTATAAGGACAAAAATTCTTTAATGATGTCAATTTTACAATGGATACCTCTGAATATGTCTGTAACACCACTCTCCTAACCCCAACCCACCTCCCAAAAACTCACCCCAAATCAAAATGCCCCCTTACAATGGTCCATATATAGAGTATCAAAGTCTCTCTCTCTCTCCCTTTCTTCTGTGGTAAAGCAATGTACACAAAGAATATTTTATAATCTACACAGGTAGATTATAAAATGGTATATATTTTGTGCACGGTGAGATATGCACATTCATGGGCGCATAAACAACACTTTTAAAATCTACCCTTTATTGGATATTGACTTTTTAGTAAATAGGTGATAAATATAATTTCTACACCATGTGTATAGTGATTCTGTAACATTGCAAATAAACTATATGCATCGCCCCTGGGCACCCACAATTGTGCAGGGAAAAATATATAATTAGCTTGTTGCTGTATAATTGACAACCTGCCACAAAATCAACATTCCTGAAATTTTACCATCTCTTAATTCAATATTTTGAAGAAAGCTACACGGTGCCAGCCTTCCTTCAGTTTCAGCTATCTCTCTGCTCCTAAGCCAGCCCTTCCCCTCTCAAACTGCCTGTAGGAAACTCTCTCCCTCTGTTGATCCCAATCCTCCTTCCGCCTTTCCTGAAGTGAACAGTAGGGGAGGGGTAGAGTGGACAGAAAAGGCACTAAAAGATTGGGGTCAACCATAAACCAGCTTATAAAGACCTAGATATGTCTTTTTGAAGTTTGAAACTGCTAGTGTTCCACAGCTGGCAGAAAGGGCATTAATTTCAATTCATAGAAACCTCAATTGCTGGCATTACTCATGTACAGAGAGGTGAAGGCTAATTCCAGGAAGAAATTCTACCCACTTTCTGGATAAACAAGACAGGGAGCCTTACCCAGGATTCCCTTCAACTCGTCCATGGCTCTTGCTGCTCAGATCCCGACTGCCAGGGTTCATCATTCTTCAGGAGTTTCACCAGAGGCTGTGTGATCCAAGCATACTGGTCTATGAACTATCACGAGTAATTGCTAGGGATGTGCATCATTTTTTTGACGAATGAAACTATCGTACGATATTTTCTAATCCGTCATGTATCAGGGTTCCCTGAAAATGATAGGAAAACCCCACACAATATTCGTGTGGTTTTCTTATCATTTTTTTTTTGGGGGGGGGGGGGGGGAGGAGAAAGGGCACACAGAAAAAAAACCCCAAATCCACCCCAACCCTTTACATCTAATTATTTACAACCCCCCACCCTCCTGACCCCCCAAAACTTTCCTAAAGTACATAGTGGTCCAGTGGGGGTCCCGGGAGCGATCTCCCACTCTCTGGCCGTCGGCTGTCACTAATCAAAATGGCACTAATGGCCCTTTGCCCTTACCATGTGACAGGGGCTATCGGTACCATTGGCTGGCCCCTGTCACATGGTAGGAGCAATGGATGGCCTGCGCCATTTTTTAAGATGGCGCCGGTGTTTTTATGTTTTGTGGGTGTTTTTATGTTTTGTAAGGCATTATTCTTTTCTTTTGTGGATGCAGTCCCTTCACTGAGACTTCAAATCCTAAGTAATTAAGGGACTTTCTATACTACTGTCCTTTTGAGAGAGGCAGTTTGACTCCTGCCACCTGCAGCTGGGACAAAACATGATCAATCTCTTGCAGGTGCTCCTGAAAGTTGGTATTCTGTTACATTGTCTGATAATTCTTCTTTCTTCTAGGGTATTTAAGATTTCTTGCACTGACTTGTAGGAAGCTAATGGTATTTTGTATTGGCGTATGAAAACTAGTTTGCTCTATTGACACTTGAGAACATGTAAGTCAGTCAGGCTGCAGTCATAGGCATCGATGGCAAAGATATCTTTATATTTATATAGCAGTTCCTTTAACTGACCTCTGTCTGCTGGGCTCCTAAAAGCATCTGCTTCCATTAGCTGATTGTTTATTGTCTCCTTATACCCAGGGAAGGGTTCATTCTGAGCTATCTCTACTCGCTCTTCTGTCTTCTCCGAGATGGAGCAAGTCTGAACTGAGCTAGCTGTTCCTTTCTCCTTCAGCCTGGATTTCACCTGTTTCACTTCCATCAAGTTCCCTTGACAGTATAAGGCAGTTATTTTCCATTTGAACCTTTGAAGCTTGATCATCATAAGGCCAAATAAACTGTAAGTTAATAAGTTTTTAGGCAGCATTTTGCACCACTCAGGGGGATCTTCTCCACAGTATACCTTGGTGTTCCTTGGTAACTTACCTATGACCGGCAGGTTTAGCTCTAAATTAGGAAAATATAAACCAATTAGGGAACCTAGGGATTCTTCATCTCTCAGTGCAATTTGGCTTGGGCTGGTATTTGTCACCAACAGGTAAAGTACTTTGTCTAACTCTTCCATACAAGATGTGGCTCCCATAGACAACTCACATTCTAAAAATCTGGTGTTTGGTGAGAAGAAAGGCAATTTATCTAACATTTCTTGACCTTTGGCTATTCTGATATTGAGGGGATAATTTTGTACACTGTTAGGGATGTAGGTTTTCTCAGTGCTCATTATTTTGCATACCTGTGGGACTGCTTAGCCAGACCTGAGTGATTTGGGAATGTCAGGACTACTTACCAGATCAGCTTCTAGTCTGCTCCAGACAACATCATTCACTAGGTCGACATAGGCTCCCAGTCTGATGAGACAGTCTGAGCCTAAATATTTCGTGGAATCTAAACCTCTAATTATGAAGAAGTATATTTGAAGGTCTTACTACCTAATTTATGCTCTAAGTTACATGTTCCCACTTGCAATTTTATTTCCTGTTCAGGTAGTTCTACCAAAGTATTATAGTGTTTTTCTGCATCCAGTTCTATCTTTCCTGTCACCTTGTGGAAGATGGATTCACTCATGAAGGAGTCCTCACTACTGAGCATCAGGGGTATCTGTATATTTTGTGTGTGTGTTGGCTGGACATACACTGAAATTGCATCTCCACTCTGGTGTATATCAGTCAGCTTCCTGGGGTGTGCCAGGTGTGTGTTTTTGGTTACAGGTAGACTTACCTCCTGAGCCTGCTCAGCTCTGGACAGTTGAAGGTGGGTTTTGGTTGAGCAAATGTCCATTCGATCAGTATCTAGGACTGTGCCAAGTATGGTCTCCTTTTTCAAGGGGATAACATTGTCATTATTATCTTCGTGTTGTCTGTACTGAAGTACTAGTAGGAAGGGATCTCTGGATCTCTGGAAACTTATTCTGAGAGTAGTCTCCTTCTGTTCTATGGAGTAGGAACTATGGGCCTTCTTCCACCTTTAAGCCACTCTTCCATATGGGAAAGGTACCTGATCTGAGTCCACATGACCTCATTTACATAATCAAGGATGGGGAACAGTCTGATGAGGAATTCATTCCAAATTAGGAATTCCTCACCAGGTGTCTTGGTGATCAGAACTGAGTGCTTCACTTTCATCTTCCCTATCTGAAGTGTGAGCCATGCCTTATCTCTGACCTCCGCAGGCTTTCCACCATAGGCCTCTAGGTCCACTTCACATGGGAATACTCTTGGAGTGGACCTACTCTCTAAGGAAGCAGAGAGCTTGTCAAACAAGCTCTGAGTGATTAGGGTAACCTCATAGCCCATATCTAGGAGCCCCTCCCATTGGAAAACATCTTGTAATCTGATGGGGATCATGTAGCAGAGCCCCTGAGGCTTTACTTTCCCTAAGAAATACTTATGCTTCCTGACAGGGTCCACATCCAGAAGGGGCACAGGACTCTTCTGCGGCTGGATGTCACCTGGTACTGGAGAGGTGTGGGCATCTCTGGGTTTGAACAGGAAAGGCTCCCAGGCACTTATGGTAGAGACCTGGGGAGATAAAACAGGATTGGTTAGTCATTGTATGCTAGGAGAGAACCCAGAGGTGCTAGGGGAGGACCCAGAGGTACTGGGGCCCTCTTTTGGTGTGCTATGCCCAGTGCCACTCTTAGATTCCTCAGACTTTTTCTCTTTGTTCTGGGAAAAGTTTTTGGGCAGAGCAGGTAAACTGGGGCTTTGGTCGATGAGCTTCTGGATGATGGCTGTCAGCTCGGCCAACTGATTCTCCATATTTTTCTGCCGCCCCCAGTTTCAATTCATTCTGCTTGGCTGTGAATCTCCTGCATCCTTTTCTGGGTTAGCTGCTGTGCCATTGGATTGCTCTTGAGGAGGAGGCATCCAGGGCCTGTCAGAATTAGGATAAGAAGATAGGGGATTAGTTTCAAAGTGTATCTCTGGTCTCTGACTCATGGTGGATACTTGATTTCTCTCCTTATTATCTGTCTTTTGCTCTGCAGGTACAGACTTTCCTTTATGGCAAATTGCATATAGGTTTTCTGCTTCCTCTCAGGTCGATACTGTAAGACCGCGGGAGAGCGGACGAACGCCCGCTCTCCCGGCGCGCGCACCAGCCCTTCGCCGGTGCGGGCGATTCAGTATTTAAATGAGGTGACGCGGGAAAAACGAGGAAAAGGAGGCGCTAGGGACACTAGCGCGTCCCTAGCGCCTCCTTTTTGTCAGGAGCGGCGGCTGTCAGCGGGTTTGACAGCCGACGCTCAATTTTGCTGGCGTCGGTTCTCGAGCCCGCTGACAGCCACGGGCTCGGAAACCGGACGCCGGCAAAATTGAGCGTCCGGTTTTCGGCCCGACAGCCGCGGGTTGAATTCAAATTTTTTTTTTTTTTTTTTTTACTTTTTTTTTTACTTTTGGGGACCTCCGACTTAATATCGCCATGATATTAAGTCGGAGGGTGCACAGAAAAGCAGTTTTTACTGCTTTTCTGTGCACTTTCTTGGCGCCGGAAGAAATTAGCGCCGACCTTTGGGTCGGCGCTAATTTCTTAGAGTAAAATGTGCGGCTTGGCTGCACATTTTACTTACTGGATCCCGCGCGCATACCTAATAGGGCCATCAACATGCATTTGCATGTTGAGGGCGCTATTAGGTGCCGCGGGTGGGCCGCGTGTTTTCCTCCCCTTACTGAATAAGGGGTAAGGGAAAACACGCGTCCAGAGCAGGCTGACAGTGCGCTCCGACGGAGCACACTTTACTGTATCGACCTGTCTATGAGGAAACGTAAGGGTACCTCCCTGTGGGGATATAATAGAGTTTGCAGAGTTGAGGGAAGAGCCTCAAAAAAGAGGTTTTGGAGAGCAATCTTGTCTGCTTCGGTGGAACAGGCTCCCATTAAAAGAAAGTCTGCTTTAAGTGGTAGCTAAAAGCTCAGGGACTTTCTTCAGGGCTACATCTTAGATTGTAGGTGGCCTACCATGCCTAAACACTTTTAGAATAACTCCAAAAGTGCTCTTTGAGGGTAAACTCATATGCATCTAAGGACTCTTTTACCTCAGCAGAAATGCTGGCTATGTATTGTCTAGCTTCTTCACTGAAACTCCATGGGAATAGGGCTACCTTGTCTTTTTCAGAATGGGCACCTACCAACTGAAAAATTTCATGCAACCTTATAAAGTGCTACAAAATATCTGAGCTAGAATTCTCTTTAAATGAAGTGATTAGTAAGCAAAGGAGCTTAATTTGTTTAGTGAGGTTGGAATCTCCCCCTAGTGTTTAGCTGGTGGTAAGCCTGTTGGGATGCTGATTTCTGATCCCAACCCCTCTTCTTAGAGGATGGGAGGGGCAGTTCCCTCTCCCCATCTCAGGCTATATAGAGGGGGGCAGGTGTGTGCATCTCTTGCCATTGTACTGGTGACAGATTACAGCTATATCTAGAATCTAATCCCTCTGCCTTGTCCCATTGTTCTGCTTATTACTCCCAGTCTTGGGAAAAAGGCTGTCTGCAGCTCTGCTTCAGAGGGAAAGAGCTGTGCATAACATTATCTGTCTTCTCTTTCAATACCTGAACCATACTTTGGGACAGCTTTAATTGATACTTAGATACCTTTAAGTCAAATAACAATTCTTGGTTTTCTTTTTCTAACTTTAAATTTGCTTCATGGAGCTAACAAAGCCAAGCTGTATTTTCTTGCTTTTCTAATGAAAGCTGTTAGGTTAATGTTTTATTGCTAGCCTTTAACAATTCAGTCTCAGTCAGGTGTGTCTCTCCTGAAGAGACAGGCTTTGTAGTTCAAGCTGCCAGATTCTTTGCTCTCTTTCAGAGGTCTGATCTTCTAACTGAGTGAACTTCTTGTTTCATTTTTTAAAATCACTAATTTGGCTATCAGTCACCGCTAATTTCAGTTGTAGGTCTGTTAATTGGCTCTTTAAAAATTTAATCTCTTTTATTGACTCTTCCTGCTGGGTCATAATAGCCAATTCTAATTCCTGAATCCATTCAAGGTATTGATGTAGCTTATCTAAACGAGGTTCTGTGTGCTGAGCTTCAGTGATCTGCTTTTCTAGGGCTTGCATTTTTCAATGATATCTTCTAGCTCTGTTCTTAGCTGGCTAATGTCTTTATCTAATACTTGATTTGTTGCCTGTAGGCATGCTGTATCATTTTACAGTAATTCTCTTAATAAGTGCAAAGTGGTAGCATATTCGGCTAATGTCTTAAGGGTTAATTTAGACTCACTGACTGAAAATGTCAGCATGGTCAGGTAAAGATTAGTAACATTTCCTAACTGTAGGTATGTTTCTTTTAAATTCTCATGTAGCCTAGAGATCTAGAATTGTACTTTTTCTTTCTTAGTGAAAACCTTTGTGATCTTCAATAATGCTTCATTTTCTAGTTCAAATAAATCTAACTGCTCATTTGATGTCATTTCTGTAGATGTGCGTGGTTTAGCCTGTCTCGGGAAAACTTCAGAATGCAAGCAAGTTTAGGGGTGCAGGGACCTGTCTGGTACAGGGCACTTCCAGTTGCCCTCCCACTTTACTTCATGATCCTAAGTCAGAAATAGGCTTTTCTAAAAGTGAATCTTTACCAGATCCGTCTAATAGTACCGGAATAGTTTAAGTAAAAAACCTATTACTCTCTTTTTTCTTTTTGAATTTGTTTATTGTATCTGCTCCCATATATTTCAATTTTGCTCTCCCTAAATTGCATAGTAGGATAGGGATGTGCAGGCCAAAAGTTTTTGTCGCATTCAGGATACATATTCGTGGATGGCCGATTCCGTTTCATGCAGAAGTATGGAAAATTCCATAAGTTGCCGATCCGTCAATACGTTTCCTGGTTCCCTAAATAAAAATTTAAACCCCCCACCCTCCTTAACCCCCCCCCCCCAAGACTTACCAAAACTCCCTGGTGGTCCAGCAGGGAGTCAGGAAGCCATCCCTGCACTCGTTTGTGATTTCCTCACGGCGCCGATAGCCTGTGTCACAGGGGCTGCCGGTGCCATTGGTCAGCCCCTGTCACATGGTCACCAGCGCCATCTTGTGCTCCTACCACGTGACAGGTAGGTCATGTGGCAGGAGGTCGCTCTGGGACCCTCGTTGGACCCAACCGGAACTTTTGGCCAGCTTGGGGGGGGCCTCCTGACCCCCACAAGACTTGCCAAAAGTCCAGCGGGGGTCCGGGAGCGGAAGCATGGAGGAGCACGTGACGTCGGAGCGGAGGAGCACGTGATGCCGGAGCGGAGTGACGCTGGCGTCACGTGCTCCTCCGCTCCGGCGTCACGTGCTCCTCCGCGCCTCCGCTCCCGGACCCCCGTTGGACCCAACCGGAACTTTTGACCAGCTTGGGGAGGCCTCCTGACCCCCACAAGACTTGCCAAAAGTCCAGCGGGGGTCCGGGAGCGGAGGCACGGAGGAGCACGTGATGCCGGAGCGGAGGAGCACGTGACGGAGTGACCTCCTGCCACATGACCTACCTGTCACGTGGAAGGAGCACAAGATGGCGCCGGTGACCATGTGACAGGGGCTGACCAATGGCACCGGCAGCCCCTGTGACACAGGCTATCGGCGCCGTGAGGAAACCGCAAACAAGTGCAGGGATGGCTTCCTGACTCCCCGCTGGACCACCAGGGAGTTTTGGTAAGTCTTGGGGGGGTCAGGAGGGTGGGGGGTTTAAATGTTTATTTAGGAGACCGAATAAAACAGATATCTGTTTTATACGTGGGGGGTCGCGATGCGTTTCGCCTCCCCACGTATTTAACAGATAGCAAAAAATAAGTTGCGGATTACAAATCCGTGGAAAACAGATGCACATCCCTATAGTAGGATCAGATAGAGAGGAAATTGCATAAATACATATGCTTAGATTGAATGCCTATGGATAATATTGAATATCCCTGTTACTTATATGTTTTGTTAAATACTCTTATTGCTTATAATGTAAAGCTCTATCTGAAATTTAATGGCATGTATTAATGCTTATGTTTAATTTTGAATTTAATAAAGAGAAAATTTAAAAAAAAAAAAAGAAATAGGCTTTTATTTCTCAGATTTGGCAGGTCTTAGCATTTAGAACAGTGGTTCTCAACCCTGTCCTGGGGACCCCCCCCAGCCAGTCGGGTTTTCAGGATATCTGCAATGAATATGCATGAGAGAAAATTTGCATGTTATGGAGGCAGTGTAAGCAAATTTTCTCTCATGCATATTCATTGCGGATATCCTGAAAACCTGACTGGCTGGGGGGTCCCCAGGACATGGTTGAGAACCACTGATTTAGAAGATGATAACAAATCCTGTCTCTAACATCCTGGCCACTAAGCACCAGTTTACACTAACAAAAGTTCTGTACCATGGGTGTAACAAACATGCCTTAAACTTTAACCTGCTTAATATATTACTACTTATGGCTAACTTATTTACCCTTGGTCCCAACATCAGGCAATATCTCTCTGTTCACCTCTGAAGCATATGCTCGCTAAAGGTCTGGAGAATGTGTGCAGGGAAGGAGACTTGCTTGCTGGGTTTGATACTGGCAGAGCTGGCAGCAGTCCTGGAAGCAGACTTGCTTCTGGCTCTGGTACTTGCTGGGCTGTCTGTGATTTCCCCTTTCCCCTCTCTATCTCAGACTCCATGTTAATCTCTGACCCTGAGCAGGGCATCTCCTCTCTCCGTTCTCCTGCCCCAGTCTCCTGGCCACACCTAGTCTTTTCCCTCTTCAATATCAGGAGATGCTGGTATGCTTCAAACTCCCCTTTCATTCTTCTGCTTCCTTTTTTTTTCAGAGGTCCCTTCTCTGGTTTCAGGGTCCCTCTCAGGATCACTTTTCTGATTTCCTCTATTCTCTATATTTGCCCCCATCTTATACTTTCCAGCTGATAAATATGCATATTGCAGGTCTGTTCCCCCTCTCCATTTCTTTGGGGGGGTTCCTACCATGTTGCAGGTCTTTTTCCCCCTCCCCATTTCTTCAGGGGTAGTACTGCCATGTCTATATGCCAAGCTGTATGCCAGAGTCAGTGTTTTTCTTGTCTCAGGCTGACCCCCCCCCCCCCCTTCTTCCCATGATGGGGGCCTTTATGACCTCTGGACTCCCTTGGCTAGTCCATGACTCCTACTTATGAGCTTAGCTTCTGCATTGTCTCACTGCCTTGGTTTTTACTCAGAAGCATACAAACAGGCAGAACTTGAGAAAGTATCCTTCAGTGTAAAGTTCTCATCTGGAAAAAGTCTCTTCTGTTTCACTGTGACAGTGTCTTAGCCTGTCAGTATTTGTCTGGATACTACTTTGGCTATTATGATTCATATTTGGTGCTTTCAGTGGTAAAATGTGGGATATCTCCATACAGCCCCAAATATAGAACTTAGCAATAATCAATCAGTGACATAACCAAAGCATAAACAAATCTTCTTTAATGCATTAAGATCCCAAAAATGGTTGCAATTGTCTAATTAGCTTCAGTCTCCAATAAACATTTCTAGCAACTTGGGATATCTGCTTCTCTAATAATAGTAAAGGATTCAATCTTACTCCTAACAACTTTACTTCCTCCATTGGTACCAATAGTTGTCCCCTTACCAAAGGAAAAGTCAGACCCAATTCCAAACCTATCTACAACAGTTCTGTTTTATTGGAATTCCAAATCAAACTATTATTCTTCAACCATTCACTCACTGTCCATAAAAGAAAATCAATATCATGCTGAACAGCATCCACATGATTCTTACTAAAGGCATTATTACCTGCATATTATCCACTTAAATTAATCAAGTAAAACCAAAAGACCAGATGATAGCTCCCAATGGTGATAAAAAAAAAAATTCTTAAAAGAAGATTGTGACAAAGATGAGCCTTGGGGAACACCTTGGTTATGGTCTCTAAAAGTAGACATCTTATCTTTGAAAAAAAATGTTTGAAAGCTTTCTTGCAAAAAGGTAGTAATCTAACTCAAAACTTACCCCTTTAGGCCATATTCCAAACAATGAGAAAGCAAAATGGAATAATAAACCAAGTCAAAGGAGCTAGATAAATCAAGCAATATTAAAAAAAAAAAAAATACTCACCTATATCCATATGAGGAAGTATATCCTCAAAGAAACCATTGCTGATTCAGTATTGCAGCCCCTGAAAAATCCTGCCTGAGCTGCACTCAATTTGTCATGATCATCAAAAATGTGGAAATGTATTTAGTTACTACTTTCTCAATCACTTTAGCTACTTAAGGCAAGTTAGATGCCAGTCTATAATTACAATACATTGTAGGATTTAGATTACAATTTTTTCAATACAGGGGACACAATCACCTTCTTTAAGGCCACTGGAACCTTTCCCTCAGACAAAATAGAATTCACAACAAATAGAGCAAAACTTCATCTGGCAATCCACATATCAAAAAGGAGGGCTCAGAGTCTACAAAAAAAATTAAATACTTTCACCTGTTCCAACAGTGACTTATATTCCATTAATGATAATAGATCAAAATGTTCCATATTAGATGACTCTGTTCCTTGATTCATATCTGCTCCTGACACTGATTCCCTCAAACAAACCACCCAATCCCTATCACCCTTCAAGCTGTCCATTAAATTTCTCACCTTATCTTGAAAGTAGGTGGTCATCATCTCACAGTCAAGTACATTGTCATAGTTCACAGACTTATTCACACTTAGTCCTAGCAAAGAATTTTACCATTTTAAACACTACTCTGGGGTTATTGATAATCTTCTCAATAACACCTGAATCATATTTTTTATACTCTAATAACCAAGTACACAGTAGCAACTCTCCACCATTTCACTCTATCATTAATTTCACCAGTTTTCCTCCAACAATATTGCAAGGTTCGCCAACCCTGCTTATGATCTGCTAACTCTGGAGAGAACCAGGGAGAGATCAGTTGTTTCTTCTTCCTTACCCTCCCCTCTACAGAACATGTCTTTTCTAATCCCTAACCCATCAGCTTCTACCACTTCTAAACTACATCCTCCGAGCTATCCCCTATAACCTTATCCCCTTGTCCCATAACGCAACACCCTAAAACCTTACTGAATTTTTCCTCATCAACCTTATGGTAAGAATCCTTGCACTGAGACACTTTTCCAACAATAGTTCCTTTAAAAGCACAAAACTTAAATTTTATCCTTCAAACTTTTCCACTTCTAAAAATTCTAGTTTCCCATGCAGCCGGGTCAATTGAAAGCCAAACAATAAATCTAATGTGTGGCTTCTTTCTTGAGTTGGCCCCGTAACTATCTGCAGTAGGTCACTAGCATCTAAAGAGGGAAGAAACAGTTTTATCTTAAAACAAGAATCTAAATTTGCTTGCAAAGTAAAATACACAATAACTAAAAAATAAGAGTATTTCATATCCTGTGCTAATATTATTTCAGAAACCTGATCAAACAGTTCAGGGCAGTATCACAACAAAATACCAAGAGGTACCTCAAACTTTCACATCTTATTATGAGGTCCATAAATATTTAAGAAGTAAAACATCTTTAAATATAACTGCCACTGTTACGTGTCCCGTCTGCGCCTGCCCCGTGCATTGGCCTGCTCACCTTCATGGTTCCATGGCGGGTCCTGGGTCAGCTTCCCTAGTGGCAGCTGCTAGCACTTCCAGGCCTCAGCTTCCCACGACGATGGTCACCAGGCCTTCCACTGTGCACCAGGCCTCACGCCGTAGCTCGGCATTCTTGGCTGTTGGCCACGCCCCTATGCGTGCGTGGACCGCCCGGCTTCTTGTAGAGCCAAGGGTGGGTCTTAGCTCTGTGGAACGCCCTGATTGATTCCTTTTTATAAGGAAGTCCCTGCTTGTACTTCCTTGCCTTGGTAATCGGGTCGGCATTCTGCTAGATTGTCACTGTGTTTGAATCTTGTCCTAGTCTTGTTCCAAGTCTCATTCCAGGATCCTTCTGTTCCAGTTCTGTTCCTGCCTTGTTCTTGCATCCTAGTTCCAGGG
This sequence comes from Rhinatrema bivittatum, assembly GCF_901001135.1. Taxonomy (NCBI): domain Eukaryota; kingdom Metazoa; phylum Chordata; class Amphibia; order Gymnophiona; family Rhinatrematidae; genus Rhinatrema; species Rhinatrema bivittatum. Next base: position 434,318,482 of record NC_042617.1, read on the forward strand.
TCCTCCTGTTCCTGTTCGTCTATCCATCTTCCCAGGTAGTACCTCCAGACTGACTCTCTGGTACTGACCTTGGTTTGCTCCTCGACTTGCCTGCCTGCTGCCCACCTTCTGACTCCAGTCTGTTCCTCGACCTGCCTGCCTGCTGCCTGCCTTCTGACTCCAGTCTGTTCCTCGACTTGCCTGCCTGCTGCCTGCCTTCTGACTCCAGCCTGCTCCTCGACCTGCCTGCCTGCTACCTGCCTTCTGACTCCAGCCCGCTACTCAACTCGCCTGCCTGCTGCCTGCCTCCTGACCTCAGCCTGCCTGTGACCTCGTCTGACCTCCGGTACATGACCTCTGCTTTGTTGACCACTCCTCGGACTGATTCCTGGACTTTGACCTCTGCCTGCTTGACCTCGTTTCTAGATTCTGGTTCTGTTCCTAGCCTTGTCATCACCTACACATTCTGGTCCTCCTTGCTCCATCGGACCTCTAGTCTCGAACCCGTTCACGCTCTCCCTCTGTCTGTGGGCACGCCGGACTTCCACTCTCCCAGGAGACCCTGTTAGGCCCACCTAAGTCCAAGCAGCCCTGGTCCCTATGGGCTCCTCCCAGGGGGACCTCGGGCTTCCAGTGGTGAAGCTCTTCCTAGCCTCTGTCTCCTCCAGTGCTCCACCCCCTGGGGGCAGTTGCCTCCTGGTCCCTATCAGGAGGCGGTTCTCCACTGCTTCAAGACAAGGGTCCACCCCTGAGCGCAACAGCCACCCCACCACCATGTTTATCTAGCCTGAGATGGCAGATGCCTGAGTATTGTTTAACCAAGTTTCAATAATGAACATCAGTTCAATATTGCTAGCTAAAATTAAACCATAATGCATTATTCGAAAAGCATATTAAATCTCCATCTGTCTTAGCACAATAACCACCCTGTATAATCCTACCCATTCTTGGCAGAATAACTGCTTCTTTACTTTCCATCTTGAATAACTCTGACTAGTAACCCTTATAATGCTTGGAATTCTTCCCCTTCCAAAGCATGGGAAGATAGTAAATCTCAAAGAGTTTGTCTTAGTGTCTAACAACATCTTCAAAATCTCCCCAAGATCTTCCAATGAGGTTCCTTAAGAGGTGACCTTCTTAGGCTTGCCTCTTCAACTTCCCACAGCAGCTCTACAGAAGATTATCAAGCCCCAGGTGATGACATTCCACAAACGATGACATTGTTAGATAGCAAGGATTACACTTCCCAGCATCAATTTGGGAGAAGGGGGCACAACTAAAAGTCTGAATGAGGCAGGGCTTACTATCCAAAACAGACAACTTTACATCTTCAAATAAATGGCAAACAGCTAAACAATGTTCTACTATTGGAGTTGTATTAGATAGGGGAGGATAGAGGATCCATTAGTAAAACATTGTTTGGTAGCTCGACATGAACAGAGATGGATTTACTCATTACACACTGTACATCCATTGTCATTGAATAAAACAATAGATTAGTCCACTTTTGTAATTTTTGTAATTTACAGGTAGATTATTTCCTTAAAACCTTATGGTTTGTTTGATTTGTTCCACCTAAAAAGGATAAAAGGTATTGGTTATTTTTGGTAAAATGGTTTTAGATGATGTCTTGATCTGCAATATTTCTGTAAATTGTATAATTCAATAAGGAGAAAATATTTGCAAGTGAAAATAACTTTTTATTTGGTATGCTGAGCAATGAATTATTTATAATGCTTGTATATGCTTACTTTTAGTTATGATACAGGCAGGCATTGGAGTGCTGAAATACTACCAGTGTTGGGTGTTGTATACGAAAACATCTCTAGATGGCCACTGATGATTTTTCATCACACACGGACCAAATTTTATAGAAGCATTGGATGGTTTGAAAATAAGAATTGACATACAAGGAAGCACATTTTAGAAAAAGCAATATAAACATAAGTATAAATAGGATTGCAGAAGATCTCTTTAGATGTAATATCTGGTCCTATAGTGGTCAATGATTATATAGTGTGCTTCTTTATGAGTATGTATAAAGGCCATTGCGGGAACAAAACAACAACAGATTCAGCAATGAGCACCTAGTATCCTGATACTGTATATAGGAAGTGAGCTCCTTACTTTGATTTTCTTGTAGAAAATAATTGGTAGTCACAGAAGCTTTGAGATTTCCCGCTCCCAGGCATCAGCTGCGCTAAAAAAAAATGGCGCCGATGCCCCTTTGCCCTTACCATGTGACAGGGTATCCGTGCCATTGGCCGGCCCCTGTCACATGGTAGGAGCACTGGATGGCTGGCGCCATCTTTAAAGATGGCGCCGGCCATACTCTATAATAGGGGCTGGTGCCGGCTATACTCTATAATAGGGGCTGATGAGTAAAGATGGCCGGCGCCATCTTTAAAGATGGCGCCGGCCATCCAGTGCTCCTACCATGTGACAGGGGCCTGCCAATGGCACGGATACCCTGTCACATGGTAAGGGCAAAGGGCCATCGGCGCCATCTTTATGAGTGGCCCAAGAGCGGGAGATCATTCCCCGCGCCCCCCCCCCTGGACCACCAGGTAAATTAAAAAAGTTTTGGGGGGGTCAGGAGGTCGATTTAAAGGGTCGGTGGGTTTTTTTTTTATCGGGCCATCGGCGCCATTTTAATTAGTGGCAGCCAAAATGGCGCCGATGGCCTGAGAACGGGAGATCGCGCCGGGAGCCCCCCCCCCCCTGGACCACCAGGTAATTTAACATTTTGGGGGGGTTCGGGAGGGTGGGAGAGGGTAAGGAATTGATTTTAAAGGGTCGGGGTGGGTTTAGGGGTTGTTTTGGTGTGCCGGTTTTCCCGCCCTCCCCCAAATAATTCCTGTGCCCTATTTAACGATACAATACAAATGCCCCTGATGATAAATCGGGGGCATTTGCATTGTGTCGTGCACTCTAAAGATTTAGGACGATTTTAAAATTATCTGACGAGAATTTTAATCGTTCAAAAATTATTCACATCCTTAGTAAACATCTTAAAAGTGAAAAAATAAAGTCTGGGTAAGGTCTGGATGACATGGGAGGACTTCAGGCTAAGGAGTCAGGAGGATCTTCATGAGCTGCAGATGGACTGGGCAAACTGGTAGACTAATTGGTAAAACTGGTAATTTTATTGTGTTGGATTTGGGAGACATGATGCCTTTGTGTGTGCTCCCAGGGTTAGAGAGGGAACTTTCTCTTTACCAATTTTTAAATCCAAAGCACCTGCTGCATGTTAGGTTGCATCTTGTGCACTGATGAAACAAAGTGAAAAGAGGTTCTTGTATCTGAGTTGTTTTCCTTGTTTTTTAGAGAAGTCTTGCGTTTGTTGTTCCTTCACACTCTTGCCTACTGCTGCTGAAAGTAATTTATTCCTACATTGCTGCCATTTACTTCTATTCCTTGTTTTTCAGCATTAAACATAGATGAAGTAGAACATAAGAAATGCCATCCTGGGTCAAACCAAATGTCCATCAAGCCCAGTATCCTGAATCTGACAGTGATTTATCCAGGTCACAAGTACCTGGTAGGATCCCAAAGAATAGGTCCAGTTCTTCTCTTTCATTACCAAGGATAAGCAGTGGCTAATAGTGGTTATGGATTTTTCCTCCAGGAATTTGTCTAGACCCTTTTTAAACCCAGCTATGCTACCTGATTTTACCATATCCTCTGGCAATAAATTCCTCAGTTTAATGTGTGCTGAGTGAAAAAAATACTTTCTCTGATTTGTTTTTAAAGTGCTATCTATTAGCTTTAAGGAGTGCCCTTTAGTCCTAGTTCTACTGGAATGGGTAAATAACTTCCTATTTACCCATTCCCTCATAATTGTATAGACTTTTGTTATACCTCCTCTCAACTGTCTTTTCTCCAGGCTGAGGAGCCCTAACCTGTTTAGCCTTTCCTCAAAAGGGAGCAGTTCTATCCTTTTTATCAGTTTGGGTGCCCATTTCTGTATCTTTTCTAATACAGCTACATCTTTTCTGAAATGGGCCAACCAAACCTGCACATAATAATCAAGGTATGGTCACACTATAGATACATATAAAGGTATTCCACTCATATACTTATAATACCTACCTTCTACATAATGTTTTGAATGTCACCACACACTGAGCTCAGGATTTAAAAGTATTGTGCAGAGTAAATCTAAGATCATTTTCCTGGGTAGTGATGCTTTTACAGAACCCAACATCATGTAACTATAGCTTGTATTGTTCTTCCCTATAGGCACCACTTTGCGCTTATTCACATGAAATTTCATCTGCCTTTTAGAGGCCCAATGTCTTCTTGTAATGCCAGTCAATTGACTTGTGATTTAACTACTTTGAATAATTTTGTAACATCTGCAAATTTAATAACCTCTCACTTCACTCCATTTTCCAGATCATTAATCCAGATCATGTATAAATATATTAAAAGACATTGGTCCCAGTACAGATCCCTAGGATATTCTATTTATTTATTTAAAAACATTTCTATACTGCCTTTCACAAACAAGGTTTGACCAAAACGGTTTACAAAGTTCGATTATAAAAAGGAGATCAAAAGAAATATAAATAAATAAAAATAACATGTTTTAACTAAAAACAATAAAAATAAAAATAAAAACAAAATAAAAACAAAAATAACAAAATAAAAAGTGAAGTAATAGATAAGGAAAAAAATACAATATATACTTATAGACCCTAATTCTTTAAAAGTAACTATACTACTTTTTACAAAAACAAGTAAAAGCCAGAAAATTTAAAATAAATCAGAATATCCCAGAGACTATATCACATAGTTACCAATAGCATAAACAATAAATAAATAACTGTATTGTTAAGTGAAAGCAGATAGTGTATAGCTCTTTTGAGTTAAGTGTTCAAACCATCAAGGTCTCCGAAAGCTATCTTGAATAGATGAGTTTTTACTGCCTTCTTAAATTCTTAAATACTATTTACTTTTCTCCATAGAAAGAAATGACCATTCAGTCCTACCCTGTTTTCTATCTTTTAGCCAGATACCGATCCATACTAGGACATTGTTTTCTATTCCATGATTCTTTAATTTCCAGTTGAGCCTCTCATGAGAGATTTAACACCTTTTGAAAATCTAGAAACACGGTTTCAAATAACTAGCCTGTTTCCACATGTTTATTAAATCCTTCTCGTGGTTATTAACTAGTTGAAGTCAATCCAAAAGGTGACTACTAAAATGATCAGTGGTGGTCTGCATTCTAAAACATATGGAGACAGACTTAAAGATGTAAACATGTACACCTTGAAGGAAAGGCAAGACAGGAGAGATATGATAGAGTTATTTAAATATTTCAAAGATTTCCATGCACAGGAGGTGAACATCTATCAAAGGAAAGGAGGCTCTAGAATGAGGGTTCATGGGATAAGGGTAAAAGGGGGTAGATTCAAAAGTAATATTAGGAATTATTACTTTACAGAGAGGATACTGGATGCATGGAATGACCTCCTAATGGAGGTGGTAGAGAAAAAATGGAAACAGAATTCAATAACGTATACAGGGGATCTCTGAAGGAGTGAATGCAAATTGTAAGAATAGATACATTGGATGGATGGTCAAACTAGATTGGCCAAATGATTTTTTTCTTCCATCATACTTCTATATTTCTATGAGAAGATTTCAATTTGCTAAATTCATGTTGGCTCTGTCTATCCAAATGGCCAGCATTTTTGTTCTTCAGATTAGCTTCTACCAATTTGCTTGACACCAACATCTAACTTACTAGTTTGTCATTTCCCAGACCACCCATGGAACCCTTTTTTAAAATGGGCATTATGTTGGCCACTTTCTAATCCTCATTTACCATAGATGATATGAATGAGAAGTTAGAGATTACTAGTTACAAATCTGCAATTTCATTTTTTAGTTCTTTCAGAACTCTGGGGTGTATACCATCCAGTCCCAATGATTTGTTACTCTTTAATTTGTCAGTTTTCTCAATTACAACTTCCCAGATTTGCTTCAGTTCCTCTGAATCAGCATCCTCAAAGATTGTGTACAGCAAAGATATCTCCTAGATACCCTCCTCTTTAAAGACCAAGACAAAGAATTAATCTAGTTTTTCTGCTATGAGTACCATGAGTACCCCTTTAACCCCTTGGTTATCTAATGATTCAACAAACTCTCTCACAAGCCTCTTGCTTCAAATATACTTGAAAATGTTTTTTTATTTTAAGCTTTTGTCTCTTTGGCAAATTTCTTTTCAAATTCTCTTTTGCTCTGCCTTATTAATACATTACATCTAACTAGTCAGTGCTTATGCCTATTTTCTTCATTTAAAACTACTTTCCAGTTTTTGAAGGATGCCCTTCTATTTATTTATTTATTTGTTTATTTAATAGCCCATTTCACCTCACTATTTAACCATGCTGACAGTCATTTGGTGTTCTTTTTACTTTTTCTAATGCATGGAGTACATCTTGTCTGGGCTTCTACGATAGTGTTTTTTAAACAGCATTCATGCCTTCTACAATCTTTTAACCTTTACAACCACTCCTTTTAGTTGTTTTTCTAATTTCTTCATTTTCTCATAGTCTCCTTGTTTAAAGTTAAAAACTACCACAGTAGTTTTCCTTAATGTTCTCCCTTCAGTGATTATGTTAAATTTAATTAGATTAAATTTAACATAGATAATGATCACTATCGCCAAGTAGCCCCATCACTATTACCTCTCACACTAGATCCTTCATCATAGTGAGGATTGGATATAGAGCATCCCCCCCCCCCCCACCTCCCCGCCACCACCACCATTGGCTCTATGAAGCACTTGTTTATGACATCTAGAAACTTAGACTATCTAGCTTGCCCTGACAAGACATTTATCCAATAAATATTGGGTAATTAAAATCTACCATTATTATTATGTTGCCTAATTTGTTAGCTCTCCTAATTTCTGTTAGGATTAGAGATGTGAATCGGAACTGGAACTTTTGGCAAGTCTTGTGGGGGTCAAGAGGCCCCCCCAAGCTGGCCAAAAGTCTCTGGGGGTCCAGCAGGGGTCCGGGAGCAATCTCCTGCATGCGGGCCGTATTGCCAATATTCAAAATGGAGCCGGCGCTACCTTTGCCCTGTCACATGGTAAGGGCAAAGGGCCATCGGCGCCATTTTTTTTTAGCGCAGCTGATAGTGTGGGAACGGGAGATTGCTCCCCGTGGCCTCCCTGGACCACCAGTTATGTGTAAAAAGTTTTTTGGGGGGGTCGGGAGAGAGGGGGGGGTGGCTAAGGGGGTAATTTTAAAGGGTCGGGTGGGGGTTTTTTTTATCGGGCCATCGGCGCCATTTATATTAGTGGCAGCCAAAATGGCGCCGATGGCCCGAGAGCGGGAGATTGCGCCGGGACCCCCCCACTGGACCACCAGGTAATTTAAAACATTTTGGGGGGTTCGGGAGGGTGGGGGATTTGTTTTAAAGGGTCGGGGTGGATTTTAGGGTTGTTTTGGTGTGCCGGTTTTCCCGCCCTCCCCCTCCCCTGATTTACGATTTTTCACGATAAATCGGGGGAATTTCTATTGTATCGCGACTCTAATGATTTTTGACGATTTAAAAAATATCTGATGATTTTTTTAAATCGTCAAAAAACAATTCACATCCCTACTAGCTACAAACCATTTTTAAACCTTGCAACAGAAGGACAGAAAGCTGCTGGAGTGAGCCTTCTATTAGTACTTCTAACTCATCCGTTGCTCAGAGGTAGTGATTTCCCTCTTAGATGTCTGAAGGTGGCTATACAATTAATGGGGTTTCTGATGGTATTCAGTGAATCATTATTAGCTGTAACCAAAAGTGAGTGTAGACAGAGGAAAAGATGCTCTTCTTCCAGCTGGGACATCTCAAGGGAAACAAGGGACTGAACCCACCCAGGCAGTGTCCCAGGAATAGAGATGGAAGACAGAGTCTTGAAAGCAATAATCAGATGGAATACAACTGCCTTAAAAATAACTTTAGGTGTTCAGTTTTATTTGTAACATCTGAAAACATTTGCATAATTAACAATGCATTTGCATTAGCAATGTCAGTATCAACATTTAACACCTTTCTTTTTTCTTGTTAGGTAACAATAAAACTAAGGATAGAACCTATTCTTTCAACAAGTTGGAGTACTCATGAGATAAGTATTTCTTACTGAAAGAAACTTTACTTTCTCTAAAAGTTCTTGCTTGACTACTAGTCCTTTAACAAATTTGAATCTTTGTGTGAATGTTTTGTCTTTCAGATGCTATGAATTACAGCTACATTCTTGGATAAACAGTAAGTATCAAAACTGCTTTTTCTCCTGTTTATCCATATCTGTGCAACTGCTTTTCTTGTCTCTCCCTTTTTCGTTACTTGGGAGTTTTGAATCACCGTATATAATTCTCTCTTATTCCTTCAATATTAAACCAGAGTTACTGTGTGTTGTTTCCTCAGAATGTATCTGTCACGCTGTATTTCAGCTGTAATATATCTTGGGGTTTTTTTTCCTCTGGTAGTCTACCTAGACTGGGTATTGGGTTTGTGAAATGTACACTTAGCTGGGTCCATGATATCTCACTGTCTTTATCCCCTCCACTGATATTAGCTAGAGCAGCTGGCAGAGCGACAGTAGTGATCATAGCTTGAGTAGCTGAAGGGGCTCTTTCTCCTGCCTAAGCTTTGTAGTCTACCTATTCTATCATCGGCAATCTTCTGAGGGTGTGTTTACAGTTCCCTTTTCTGTTGTCCTATAGCCTTGTTGAACTGGGCTAGCTAAGTGAATAAAATAAAATATAATTAAGTTTCCTTATTCTGGCTGATGCACAGAGGAATTTCTTAAGAGTTCTTTAAATGCAGCACAGTATAGTCTCACACTCACTCTGCAAACATTCACTTGCTTGAGTTCCTTTTGTCCAGGGCCAGTTATTCACAATTCAGTTTTTTACCAGATTGCAGATATAACTCTGCATTCTCCTGTGAATTTTGGTGTTGATCAAGCACTGCTGTAATATTCTCTCACCTGCTTTCAATCACACTGGACGAGAATTGGAACCTAGTGTATTATTTTCTTTCCAGGAGGTTAATGTGTCTCTCCAGGAATCATACACTTTTCTCTTTCACTGTATGTGCTGCATTGTTCCTGTACTTTAACTCTTACATTGGGATACAGGTAAATGCCAGATATATAAGTTGTCTAGCTGCTTTATAGAATTCAGGGTTAAATACGGACATGGATGTCCCAGTACAACATAGCTAAAGTTTTATAGTAATTTGCCCTTTTCCTTAGTCTCTTTACTTAACAGAGACTCAGCTTTGAATATGAAAGGGATATAATCCAAGATTATTCTATTTATGCAAGAGAGATATCTCCTAACTCTGCTTCAGTTACTTATGATAACTCTCACTGGACTCTTCATGTAAGAGACAAGTATACATAACTTAACAATAATGGGTAACTAGGTATGTGATCACAATCACCCTTCCCCGTTTTCTTTCCCAGTCTCATTCAGCATTCTAATTAATCAAAGGCTGATAAATACTCTCATGATTCAGCCACTGTTATTACAATTAACAGTTTAACTTTACCTTGACTTCTTTGCTTTTTCACAATTAAATTGCTTACTAACCAGACACACATACACCCGTCATTCACACTGAAAGTATGTGCCTTTCTCTCTGTGCATTTCTATCCCTTTTAAGTAAGTTAGAACAGGTTCTGGAAGAGTTGAATTGTAAAACCCTTCTGCTCTGTGTCACTGCTAACCGTCCCTCGCGCTCTCTCTACAATCTTCACTGTACATGTCCTTGAGAGAACCCTACACCACCTATGACATCAGCTTAAATAGTTCCCCAGCATACTTTAGAGAAAATGTTTATATGGTTTTATCCTATACACAACCTCTTCTTTAAATGAAGTTGTCAGGAAAAACTTTTAGAAATTTTTTGAGCCTGATGAAGGCAAGATGGCAGCATAGAAGGAGGTCATAGTCGGATTTGCTCCCTGTGTATCTTGGTTTTTGAAAATTTTCCTTTCAATGCCTCCCAAGAGAAAAGGAAAGGTGAGGGTATACCCCTCCCTACTGTTGCCTTCACCAATTCAGCAGGAAATAATCCGATATATGTCCTCATCTGCACAAAAAAAGCCGGGAACCGAGGATCCTGATGACTCGAGCCCCTTGGGAGGGCAGCCCGAATCTACAGAGGAGGCTTCACTGAGTCCTAACATTGGATTGCCACTGGCGCAGAGAGCGAGCGATGAGTTCCCTGGAAGTACTACCGCAGAGGTCATCTTTTCTGGCCCGGAAGCAGCGGCTATGCAAGCCTTTGAGGATGGACTGGAATTGGAGGCAGCCAACCCGAGACCAGAGGAGGAGGAGGAGGAGGTAGAACTGGCCCGGGCGAACCCCAGTAGTGGAGGAGATGAGTGGGCTGCCATTGGTGAGTCCATGGAAGCTCTAATTCGACCTACCATGGTAACACTAGAACTGTTGTAGGACTTAATGGCTGGTATGGTGACCAATATTAAAGACCTGGAAAAAAAAGCTGGACTTTATAAGTGAGAAAAACCAACAAGATAACCTCCATATACAGAAACAAATAAAGAAATTGGAGGATAGAATTAAAACTCTTGAAGAGAGAGAGAAAAAGAATCACGAATTTCAAGCTGCGGTGGCAAAAGACAGAGAATTTAAATCTAGACGTATAGAGGCTTTTCAGAACAATGCCAAGTGTTTAAATTTACGTTTTCTTAACTTCCCCAGAGTTGCTGGGGAAGTACTATTAGAAACTACTAAAAGATTTCTAAAAGAAACGCTAGCTTTTTCTGAAGTTGAATTGCCAAAAATTAATATCTGCTATTTTTTACCTAAAAGAAATGTAAATCTGAATAGATCTGAATTATCCTTTCAGAGAGATCTAACGAATTTTCTTGCAAATTTCGCTTTGCAAGTAATAGATTGGGGTACTTTATTAGAAACATTTGCTAATCTTTCAGACATAAATAGGGTCATGAAAAAATATTTTAGTAAGTATCCTATTAACTTTTGTGACAAAGCTGTTAAGATCTTCCCACATCTTGCTTTAGCCACGCAGCGTCGGAGAAAAGGGTTTTTAGGCCTTCGACAGGTGGTAATTGCATTGGGTTTCTCTTTTACCTTACGTTTTCCGTATAAGTGTCTGATAAAAAAACAAGAGGATATCTTTATTTTCTTTGTGCCTGAAAAATTGAAGAACTTTGTAGAACAAAGGAAACTTCGTCCCCAGCTTCTAGTTAATAAAATTAAAGTTGTGCAGTTTGCTCTATGTTAGGCCTTTTCCTATTTTAAAAAAGTAATAGATATATCTCCCTTTAAGTTACCGCCTCAGTAATATTGCTATATTGCTATACTTGTTATAAAATTATCGTTGGTTACATGAATAAGAGTGGAATGACAGTATGAGATATTTTCTTTTTTGTCTATGTTAGTATTAATATTCTGGAAATGTCTAAACCGCAATATTTCCTTATAAATAGTTGTTTGTGTGTAATCATGAAAATCAATAAAGAAATAATTTAAAAAAAAACTTTTTTTTTTAGCCTGATTAGGGACTTATAGGGGATCTGAATTACTGAATCAGTGGGGAACTCAAAGATATAATTCCACCAGCTTCTTCACAGCACCTTCTCAGCATGTGCCCCCAAAAGTTAGAGACTAGCTCATTTGCATACACACTGACTAGAAAGTTACAGCAGCGCTGCTAAGAAATGGAGTCTGCTCTTTAAAAAACTAGGACTGGATCAGATGGAATAAAATCTGATGTTCTAAAAAATTTGGCTTGTAAACCAAAACTTTCACAATTGATTTTGTTGGTCCATTAAAGTGGTTCAAAATATTTTCTCATGACATAGACTATAGGGCACAAAGTATAGGGTAAAAAGTACCTCATATGACACCACAAAAAAAGTGTAAACCCTTCCTTGCAGATTTCTCTCAAATAAAAAATATGTACCAGATTCACCAATTCTCCCTTGGGGTTCACAAGCATTTTGGTACAGAATATCCCAATTTTGATCCTTTCCACAGTTTCTGAAAACTCCATTGTTAGGGTTCTTTAAAATCTATTAAAATCCTTTCAGGGGCATGATGGGGGTAAGGAGTCTCCCTTTACTTGACACCCCCCCCCCCCCCACCATTATTTAATTCAATTTTTGGCAATTTGTGGGGATCTGGTACCCATTTAAAATTGGAGTAACCTTGGCTAATTTGGGATTACAAAACATATGTGGGTGCCAGAAAAAGCCCCCCTGACCTGCTCTTAATATTTACTTATGCCCAATTTTAACTTTTAATGAGGATTTGGGCACTTTTGGACAGGGTCAGGCAAGGTTTCCACAGAGCTCTCAAATTAAGGTGGGAGCTCAGCCTGAGTCTCCCCACCTGGAATCAGGTGTTTTTAAATGGTTTTGCTGCTCCATTTTCTTTATATTTTAATTTAAAAATTCCCCCATTCCAGCTATAAACCGGAACTTTCACTCCAGATTACCTTTGGGTGTCTGACCCACATGCACTCAGTGCCCGGGACTTTCCTCTGGGTCAGTGTTGCCAACCTCGCTTATTTCCCATGAGTTTGGTGTTTGTTTTTTTTATCTAGCTATTCACTTTTTTTTTTTTTCAATTTGTGGGTTGCTTATTATTGGGCATTTTTTTCTGTCAATCATGTTTTTTTGGGCTTGGTGGGTGGAACTGGGCCCAGCTGTCCCTGTGATTGGCTGCTGCTGCTGCCGCTGCCGATGCAGCCTTTCCACTGTCAGAGGAGCACGTGGGCAGACAGGCACTGACGGCAAGCAACAGCATCTGGTGACCAAGGAAGATTTTATACAGCACAGCAGGCTTGAACGCTGAAGGGAATGAAGTTAACTGGCACCAATCAAAAAGAAGAGCTACCTAGAGGGGAAGGAATGAGTGTGCTGGGAAGGGCAATGAGTTTGAGGGGGCCAGAGATGGGCTTGGATGGGGTGGAGAGGGAGAATGAGTGTGTGGGGGTGAGACATGTGCTTGGGGGGGGGGAGAGGAGAATGAGAGTGTGGGGGCCAGACATATGCTTGGGGGAGAATGAGTGTGAGGGGCTGTTTTTTATTTTTCACTTTGAAAGAGTTACATAGTTCAGTGGCTGAGAATGGAGTGGTGGTGCACCAGTCAGCCATACAACTGGCCTGCATGGGAGGGTGGCTACATACAATTCATTATTCAGTAATGGCTTCTGAGTTTAAAATTTTACTTTTAGAGCATAGTGTCTAGAACAATCTGTGCAATGTCATGTAATCCACAAAAATCTGATGGACATTTTAGGGGGTTAAATACTATTGCAAGCCACTGTATTTCCTCCATTACACTCACAAAACTATTTTATAAGAGTTTTCTGTGTACAAATACCTTCTAATAAAAGTAGTTTTAATCTCATGTGTGTTGGGCTTTCTTGGGGCTTGTATTTTTTTGGAACATAGCGCGTGTTCTTTCATGAAAACCTGGCAACCCTGCTCTGGGTCTCTGACGCTCAACTCTAGCTCCTTGTGGAAGTGGCAGTAACCTGCTGCTGAAAAACTAGAAGTGCTTCCAGACAGCCCTGGCCTCCCGCGCTGACTGCGGATCTCAGCTCTGCCTCCCTAAGATCACCTTTCTTCACCACGACCCCGGGATTACTGACGCCCGGCTTCCTTTTATAGTCATGGGTCAGGAAACTTCTCTAGCTGTGAGGCAGAGAGACCTCGCAGCTGCTCAAAAGTGGCTGATGTAGCTTCTCTTTTTCCACTGTAATCACCTTGGCAGCTCAACCAGCATCTCCTGCCTTCCCTACTGACACAGTACAGGAACAGGACACCCCTAAACCCTGAATTTTAAGCATGGGCTACATCAGCCCTAAAATCAGCAACCCCATCCAGGTTCCAGGGGACATGTATGTATGTGTATATATATATATATATATATATATATATATATATATATATATATATAATTACCCCCATTCTTTTTTAAACGTTAACCTCTGGTTACATACTGGTAGTAGTAGTAAGTGAAGAGACCATTTTCCCCAACTTCTGCCCTCCTTCTGTCCCAGCATCAGTTATTAACAGCTGTTCCTTCCCCCCCTTTTCCCCAGAGAAGATGACTTTAGCAACAAAAGATCTAGATATTACATTCATCTTAGCCATGGAAGCAGAGCAGGCAGGACTCAAGTGCTGTGAGCCTCATTTAAGATAAAAAGAGGAAGCACTGAGTGAAAATGAGAGAAATTGAAACAAAAGTAAGGCAGAGCTGGTAAGTGAAAGGCACTGTGAACTGAGAAGAAGCAAGGAGAAGCTTATGATGTATCTATCATACAACATGTGGCAAACAGAATAAGGCAGAAGTGAATTCCATTAACCAAAGCATCATGTTAAATATATCTTAACTTTTAATAGGAAAATATGACAATCCCCATAGCCTTTGTTGGTGGTTGGTAATAACTTATGATTCCCCATCCTACCAATTCAATGAAAAAAAGGCCTAAGTTTATTGACAGAATTAGAAAACTATGATACAGGTGGGCAAGGTAGAGCCTTAGAGATAATTATCACATGCCACTACCGCCTTTACATGCATGTTCTTGTCATTGTTGCTCCAATGTTAATCTGGCTCCATGCTGCACATGGCTCTGAGCAGTAGGAAAACAAGTGTTAGCTTCATAGTTTGCAGAATTCTACTATAGCTGTAAACAGAGGTGAGTGTGAGACAGAATATATGTACCAGAAGTAGTCACTGAGTACAAGATAGAATTGGGTATATGACAAAATGAGTATGTGTTTGTTCAAAAGCAGCAAAGAGGGAGCATGTATAAATGTATATACTAGTATAGGTGTACAATTCTTTGTTTTAACATTTTAAAAGGTTATCCATTGAACTCTTATGTATGGCTGAAATGACCCAGATGTACAGTGGCATTAAATGAAAAACATCCCCTTTAAAAATATTCTGACATTCATAGAGAAAGTATGACATCTTGTGGGCACAGTGTACAGTAGAGTCTGTTAAAGGTACAGCAATCTAGTCATTCTGAAGAAATGCAAAGGGTTCCTTGTTGAAGCTGATGGAGCCAATTGTGGGTTGTCCTGGCAACCCTACAGATTACCAGGTATTAATTATATCTTGAACAGTTTGCCATGATAGATTCTAAACCTTTATTTCTAATTAATTTTCCCTTGGGATTTTCATTTAAGGGGACACATTCAAGTCTATTTCTCCCCTTTTTATGCTTTCCAACAAATGGAACCTTGGAAAGAATTATAAAAAAAGAGATCAATGTCGGTCTGTCTATTCATCTGTAGGCCCATTAAGTTTCCAACAAAGGGACAGAAAGTCACAAAATTTTGCATGCAAGAAAAAAAAGTGAGTATCTTATCCACGTTCAAAAACCAGAGACATCAAGTAAATATTTTCAGAGAACCAAACCTCCAAAAAAAAAAAAAAAAATCCCCATTGCTTTCTAAGGAAAACAGAACTGTAGAATGTTGACCATTGCTCGATTCCAAAATCCTCCATCATCCGTTCAACAACTTAGCCCATTGCAAAACAAGCGTTGAAAAATAACGGAAGCTGCTGGTAACAGATGGTACCAAAAAGTGCTTCCAAAGCCATTTTCCCACACTTCCATAGTCTTATACACACTCACACTACATCAACAGTGCCTAGAGGCAGGAAACAAATCTAAATTGATCCCTGGGAGGTGGGAAGAGTTAGAGGTACAATAAGATTGGGATGGGGGGGGGGGGGGAGAGAGATAGAGATCTCTGAAAAATGTTGCAGATGGTGGGGTGGTGTGAGTAAAGTTGATATTTTTCACAGGTGGAGTGCCAGTTTCAGTTTTTGTAAAGGCTACCACTTAGCCTAGGGCCAACCCTATGTATGCACCTGTGTTTCTTTCTATGTGTGTTTGTGTATATAATTGTGTGTGCACATATATGTGACTTTAGGTAGGGCTGTGATGCTTAAGAGAGCCAGCGGCTGCTGAAGGTTGGGAAAGTAATCCTTTCAAATAGCGTAACCCTCCTGCAGGTCAGCCCAGAACAAAACTGAAGTAGTATCCCAATTTTCTCAGTTACCACAAAACATTCTGATGTAAATTTACATTTTTGAAAGAAATCAAGGCATGTGGGTTATATACAGACATGCAAAGGCTCACACACACACACACACACACATATGAACAGTGATAAATCTCAGATGCGTGTGTGTCTGTGCATCTGTCTCTGTGAGCATGTCTGTCTATTTTAAGAGACTGTGGTGGGGGGGGTATGTAGGGGAGATATGAGGGGAGGGTATGGACATATGTAGGAAGAATGGGGCATGTGTGTGTGCTTAGGATGGGTATGTGGGGTTTTGGGGTTAGTATGGGGGATGTAGGAGCTATGGAGGTGGATTGTAGGTATTATGAGGTAATGTATGAGCTATGTGTTTAGGTTTGAAGGTGCTAGCATGCATGTGGGTGGCATCCATGTATTTTAGAAGGTTGTGAAGGTAGGATTTGGAGATATGTGTGGGGAGGTTTTTTTTGTGTATAGATTTGTATAGGTGGTGTGGGGCTATGAGTGGAAGCAGTATACAGGGTTTTTGGCTGAGTTAGAAGGGATCAGTTATGTCTGTGCCTATTTTAGAATTGTGTGGTGCTGTTTGTAGGCATGCATGTGGAAAGTGAGGGTGTGTGGTGTTGTGGGGATTTTGTGAGAGGATATTCCATCCTTTGCCTGCTGGTTCAGTTTTTCTTTCTCTCTGTCTATGGCTGCCTTTCTAGCTCTGGGCCAAGCTGCTGTAAAGGTGATTGGGTCAGATTATGGAATACGGTAATTCAGTTGGCAATATTCTGCAGCCCTTACCTGCTTCCCATAGTAAAGTAATAAGGAATTTTTTATTTCTGTTTTCTAAGTTCATCTGAGGTATTTCCATTTTCTAATTTCTTCAATAAGCTAATTCAACCCTTTTTGTGTCTATTACCATGTGTCCAATATATGCACACACATTTTTCTGTGTAATTACAGTTAGACAGATTCTGCATTTGTACCAAGGTTACTCACATTACAGATCCAAGAAAATAGATTCCCTGTGTGGCTGAGATCATCACTTGCTTTTAATTAAATTAAGACAGAAACAATGCATTAAAAGAATTAAACAAGATATGAAATGAATATAGAAAGATGATAAATGTGGGAGATTCAATGGCAATGTGTGACTCTTGCTTTATTGTTTGTGATATTAATTTCAATGCTCAGGACTGCTTCTCTGTTACTTAAAAAAATGTGTTTTTCTTTCAGCCCCCTCCCCCTTTCCTCTTCTCTGATCCCCTCCCTTCCTTGGACAATCAAATCTATTTATAAATCTATTTCCCTATTAATATTTACATTTTCCAAGGAAACTCATTGTTTGCAACCGGGATGATAATTTTCAAAAATCTCTATATGGCCCTACATGCTCATATATGGGATCGCAGAGATCTACTATACTACTTTATAATATGCATGGATTAATCTGCGCAGATTATAAAATGCATGTATCCACACCCTCAACATATAAACGTATGTTTGCCATACATACAAATATTTGTATTTAAGTGAGCTCATATGCACATACATTTGCACATATGTAAACTTGCATATGTGCATATGTTTATTTGCACAAGCACAAATTTAGGATTCTTCCAGGGCATGCCAATTCCAAAATGGGTTTCCCCCTTCCTCTGCGACATATCTAGGTTGGTATCCCTGCTGTGGAGATAGAAAACAGACTGTTTTCCATTCAGGAGATCTACCAGAACAACCAAGATCTGCGCCAAGCCTGAGAAAGCCTCAAACACAAATTTAATCATGGAGCCTCCTACCCCTGAAGATGGGAAATATGGAGGAGGATGGAGGTAGTGGGGTAATGGGGGAAGGTTTGGGGAGTAAAGGGGAGGGTATAACCTCACCCCTCTTGTGGATATTCACCCTCCCACTATGGTGGCAAAGATGGCAATTATAGGTAATTTGGTTTCTGATGTTTAATAGTAGAGTCACTAGATATTATTCACAAGAGTGTAGACCATAAAGGAATTCTCCTTCCAGCTTTGTATCCTATAAGGAAAAAGAGGTCCAGAACCCATCCAGACAGTCTCCCAGGGATAGAAAAGGAAGGCAGAATTAAGCAATTAATTAAGGAAATTCAAAATTGCAAACTGGCAACAAATGAGTATAGAAAACAAGACAATTTAAGATGTATGCAAATATTATACAAAACTAATGAGAGCTCTTTTTTTCAATGATGCTAAAAAATATTCAGTACTGGTACTCTCATCTGACAAGGTGCAATTATCAGATAAGTATGATTTCTTTACTATTTAACCTGTTTTGAAAACAGTGGTATATGTGTTGATCCTATCTATTATAAAGAATGTGATTCTTGGTAAATGTTCCTTTTCAGGTGTAGCAGAACTTTTCTTTTTCTTTTTTTTTTTCTGTTTCTTCTTTGCATTTGTTTTTGTTTTTTTTCTATTTTTCAATTTCCTCTCTCTCTCTCTTGCTTCTATCCTTTTCTCTGTTGCTTTTCTCTGTATTTATCAGTATGTCTGTGTGTGTTTCTGTGAGTTGTTTCCTCATTTGACTTTCTCTTTACTTCTGTTCCTTTGATTTTTCTTTGTCTATCTAGACTTTTCTATTGTTTCCTATGTGTTCACACTTAGCAGAGAACAGGATATTAAGGCAGCTTGTGGGTGTGGCTGTGGGTCACAGTTAGTGTACACAGGCTCAATTCCCGACCAAGTCTGGTTAATGTGGCTTGCTAGTACTGTCCCCCATTTTGAAAGAGGTTCATTGCAGCGCTCGGGGAGTGAGCTAAGAAATGGAAAAAGTAAAAGTAGTACAGATGAAGTTGGCAATATAACTGTGAACAGAGACATTTTTGGTGATTTGGTGAGCTGTTACCCCTTAAGAAGAATTCATTTCGAAACCTGGCCACGTCGGGGAAAAAGCGCTACCAAGTATGTCCGTTCAGTGTCTCATTCAGTCCATTGATTAACAGCATTTATTCAGCTAAGTATTCATCTCTTTAAATTCAATGGAAACAAATTTGATGAAGTAATTAGTGAAGAATATTTTTAGCAGTGTTTATTCAGCTACCACCAGTTTGAGACATTGGATTATTATGAGTGATTTCTATAGAAGGAAGGATTTTTAAGCTGTTTTTGGCCACGAGAGTGCTGGACTATTCCCAGTTTTGATGAAATAAAATTTCAATCTATAAGGAATGTTTTTGAATTTTTGAAAAATTAATTTAAAAATATTAAGGGGGATGGTGGTTTGTTCGTGATTACAATAAAGAATGGGGGAAACCTGGATGGTACCCCTTGATTCAATTTTATGAAACGACCACCATTCTCTTAAAAAAAAAAAATTTCTCTTAAAAAAAGTTTTTCAGGATGAAGATTTTTTTTTAATTCTTTTTGAGTCATAGAATGGTTATTGGTTATAATAATATAAGAATAAAATTCATTCCGGATACAATTTGGAGTAATGTGGGTTGATGATTTGCTAGTATTGTTGGCAGATGTAGCAGACATGGCTGGGGAACCTTGTATTATTTCTCTGACTCTCTATCTCTTTTGAATGCATCATCTCCTGGATGTCCTCTTCTCCTGAATGTTTTCCCTGGCTATTATTAAACTAAAACAATAGTTTTACACTAGCCAAGTTGATATTATGAGGATGTAACTAAGAGTACACATGGGTAGATTTTACAAAGTTTCGCACACGCGTACTTTTGTTCGCGCACCAGGTGCAAACAAGAGTATAAGGGATTTTAATAGATATGCATGTAGCCGTGCATATCCGTTAAAATCCGAAGTTGGTGCGTGCAAAGCTGCAAAAAATCAGCCACGCAGCCTGCCTCCATTCCCTCTGAGGCCGCTCCGAAATTGGAGCGGCCTCGGAGGGAACTTTCCTTCCGCCTCCCCCCACCTTCCCTCCCTACCTTTATTCCAGATGTTACGCCTGCTCGATTCCCTGGCCCGGGAGCTGTTTCGGAGGCCTCGGCCACACCCCGAAACGCCCCTGTGCCGGAACCATGCCCGTGGCCCCGCCCCCAAATGACGCGCCACCGCGACACACCCCCGGCACGCGCGTCCCAGAGCTTGCGTGCGCCACCGAGCCTACTCAACATAGGCTTGGCGCGCAGGGGGAACTTCGGGCAGGTATTCGGGGGGTATGCGCATATCCCTTTGAAAATCTGGCCCATAGTGTGGTCTATGATGTCTTGCTGAACTTAATTTAACTAAATGTGATAAAAGAACAACTAATTGAAAGAACCCTAATCTGATTTTAATAGAGAGAAAAAGGAGGTAAAGTATTACATGTGGGAACTGTCTAAGAACATAAGAAGTTGTCATAACAAGGGTCTATCAAGCTCAGCATCTCGTTTCCAAAAGTAGCCAATCCAGGTTACAAATATCTGGCAAGCACCCAAACATTAAATAGATGCCATGCTGCCAGTAATAAGCAGTAGATATTCCCTATTTCAAGTTGATTAACAGCAGTTTATGGACTTCTCCCCGAAGAACTTATCCAAACCTTTTTTAAGCCCAGCTTTTCTAACTGTCGTAACCATATCTTTTGAGATTAACTGTGTTTTGAATGAAAAAAAATTTTCTCCAATTTGTTTTAATTGTGCTACTTGTTTATTTCATAGAGTGCCCCCCAGTTCTTGTATTATCTGAAAGAGTAAATAACTGATTCACATTTACCTGTTCAAGTCCTTTCATGATCTTCTAGCATATCTCCCCTCAGCCATCTCTCTCCAAGCTGAACAGCCCTAACCTTTTTAGCTTTCCTCATAGGGAAGTCATTCCATCCCCTTTATCATTTTGTAAACCATTCTCTGTAACTTTTCCACTGTAACTATATCACTTTTTAGATGTGGTGACCAGAATTGCACACAGTACTCAAGCTGCTGTCTCCCCATGGACCGATAAAGAGGCATTTTGACTTTCTCCATTTTAATAACCATTCACGTCCTAAAACTTCCTAACATTGTTTGCTTATTTGAACACTGCAGCACACTGAGCTGACAATTTTAATATATTATCTATTATAATGCCTAGATCTTTTTCCTGAGTTGTAACTCCTAACATAGAACTTAACATCGTATAATTACAGTATGGGTTATTTTTCCCTATATGCAGCATTAAATTTCACCTGTCATTTGGACGCCCAGTGTTTCAATCTTACAAGGTCCTCTTGCAATTTATCAGAATCCGCTTTTGATTTAACTATACTGAAAAAGTTTGTGTCATCTGCACATTTAATTATCTCACTAATCATACCTATTTCCAGATAATTTATAAATATATTAAAGTACAGATCTCTGAGGCATTCCACTTTTTACATTATTCCACTGAGAAAACCAACCATTTAATCCAAATCTCTGTTTCCCAACTTTTAACCAGTTTGGAGTCCATGAAAGGATATCACCTCCTATCCCTTGACTTTTCAGTTTTCTTAGAAGCCTCTCATGTAGGACTTTGTCAAACGCCTTCTGAAAATCCAAGTACACTACCTTTTCCCACAAGATTTTTCACCCTTTCAAAAAATGTAGCAGATGTGTGAGGCAAGATTAACCTTGGGTAAATCTATGCTGGCTGTGTCCCTTTAAACCATGACTATCTATATGTTCTGTGATTTTATTATTTAGAATAGTTTCTACGATTTTTCACAACAACGAAGACAGGCTCAGCAGTCTATAGTTTCCCAGATCTTGCCTGGAGCCCTTTTTAAATATTAGGGTTATATTCGCCACCCTCCAGACTTCAGGCACAATGGGTGATTTTAATGATAGGTTACAAATTACTAGTAATAAGTTTAAAATTTCATTTTTTAGTTCTTTCAGAACCCTAGGATGCATACCATTTGGTCCAGGTAATTTGCTACTCTTCAGTTTGTCAGTCTGGCCTAATACATCTTCCATGTTCACCTTGATTTGGTCCAGAACATATATCTCCCCAACATTCTTCCTCAGTAAACACCGAACTAAAGAATTCATTTAGTCTTTCCACAATGACCATATCTCCCCTAAGAGCCCCTTTAACCCCATGATCATCTAATGGGCTAACCTGATTCAGATATATTTTAAAAAGTTTTTATTACAAGTTTTTGCCTCTACAGCCAACTTCTTTTCAAATTATGTTTTACATTTAACTTGCCAATGTTTTTGTTTTTTCCTGTTTTCTTCAGATGGATCCTTCCAATTTTTTAAAGAAGTTCTTTTGGCTAAAATAGCCTCTTTCATTTCTCCTTTAAACCATACTGGTAATCTTTTGGCCTTCCTTCTACCTTTCTTAATGTGTGGAATACATCTGAATTGCACGTCTAAGCTGGTATTTTTAAACAATATGGAGAGGGAAAATTAAATCTCCCAACTATTCTGGAAACCGATGTGATATCTCGATCGAATGTCGGTATACAAAATAAATAAATAAATAAATAAATAAAATATTTTTTACTATTTTTAACTATTAAACAAAACAAATAATATTTTTTGAGGAAGGAAGGTATCAGGGCAAAGTGCCTATTTTTAATCCACTGTCTCTCACCCGCAATGGGCCTCAGGCAGTATCAGCTTCACCGGCACTGCAGTTATAATCATTTACTGTCCCCTCATAAAGCAAGTTTAATAATTGTTACATGTCTCGGCCGTGCAAGGCCCACGCCTGAGCCTACTCACCCCAGGAGTTCAGCTGTCAGCTCTAGTTCTTGCTCATGGCGGTGGGCAGCCACCTCTGCTCTTGAGCGCCTGCAGCCACCTCTCCTGCTTCTGACTCCTGCGCGGTTCCTCCTGGAGCCTGGCGGGCCTCCCTGCACAGGCTGCGCAGTGACGCCACTGCCCTGCTTCCACCAGGTTCCGGCTTAGGCGCGCGCGCAACTTGCACTCTTTTAAAGATGCCGCAGTGGGAAAGTAGCCCACGGCCCCGGATGATGACATCACTGGGCCTCTGTATAAAAGGCAGGACCCAGCCACTTATTACCTACCTTGACAACAGGTCACCACGTCTGATCGTGTACTGGTTGCCTTTTCCTGTCCTCGTCTCCTTCCTGTCTTCAGTACCTGTCTTCATTCCTGGTTCCTGCCCCTGCGTGTCTCTTTGTCTACTCCTCGTTCCTCGGACTGACTCTCTGGTTTTGATCTCTGCATTGCCTGGACCACGCTCGGACTGATTCTCTAGTATTGAACCCTGCATTGCCTGAACCCCGCTCGGACTGATTCTCAAGTATTGACCCCTGCATTGCCTAGACTACGCTTGGGCTGATTCCCTGCTATTGACACCTGCATTGCCTGGACCATGCTTGGACTGATTCTCTGGTTTTGACCTCCTCTTTGTCTGATCACATCCTACCAATCTCCTAGCTCTGACTTCTGCTCTGTTCCTGGTACTGTGCATTCCTACTACCTGTCTGACTCCAGCTTGCCCTGGACTCTCCTGTCCTCTTCGGACCTGGCTTCTCAGGCTTCGGCCTATAAATATTTGGATACTTCCTGTCTCCCTTTGTTCCTGTTGGCGTCCAGTCTTTGGAACCCTGCCTCATCTGGACCATCCTCGGCATACCTACACCTCTGCTGGTTTCTGGCATACCCTTGTCTTCTCCAATTGGGAGTCATCTCACGGAGGCCCGCCTAAGTCCAGCCAGCCCCAGCACCCAAGGACTCAACCTAAGGGGAATGTGGGTTGGTATTGGCAAAGATCCAGTCGGTCTCCGTCTCCTAGCTTGCTCCACACCTGTCGGTGGGGACCCATAGGGCTTGCCCTGTGTGTAGCGTCAACCCCACCTCGGGCCAAAGGTCCATCATCAGCACAATAGATTGCCAAGACCATGGATTCAGTGGAGCGGTCCGCCCTTCAGGCCATTCATGGCTTCGCCTTGAAGATACAAGAACAGCAGTGGTTCCTAGAGGCATTGGCCTCTTCCGTTGAACATCTTCATGTTCAACTGGATACTCACGCAAGTGCCACAGCTTCGACATTGTTGCATCCGTCGCTGCTCGATACCCTCACTCTGCCCTCTTTACCTCTGTGGCAACTCCCTCCAGGTCTGATGGACAGCTGGCTGCCGCGGTGTCTCCATGCCGTCTCCTCTGGCGTCCCCGGACCGGCTTGATGTTGCAGATCCGCCATGTTGCCTGATGACCTAGGGCGCGCGCGCTCTGATTGAAGTACCAGCAAGGGTGTGAACCTCAGGGGCGTCCCCCTGAGATGACATCACCCGCTTCCTATATTTAAAGGTCTCTAATTCACTATCGAACTAAGTTAGCAAGGAGAGGATTCGGTTACAGATTTGGCTACATTTTCTCCAAGCTACTCTGCCTCCTCGGACTTACCAGAGGTACCCGCTCCTCGGGGGCCTCGCTCTCTTCTTTACTTTCAGATTACAGATAGGAACTGGTACTTGCTCCTCGAGGGCCTAAACCTTTCCAGCTCCTGAGCTTCCTTCAGACCTTATGTGAGTTTTATCATCTAGTTCTGTTCATGAACCTTGTCTACAATGCCTACTCACTTTCTACAGTTTCTCAACAGCTCAGCCATCCTGGATCACTGTTCCAGTGCCTGAGGGACTACAGCCCTGCCGGGCATATCATTTCACTACTGCCACCTCTGGTGGTTTCCAAAAACCTGTCTAATAAAAGAACTAATGTGTGCCAGTCTCCATACTGAAGCCTAGACAGTGGTCCCTCTCGGGATATCCTCCTGGGGGCGTGGTCATCTGCCACCGGCCCAGGGATTCACCACTACTATCTCAGATTCATAACAGATTGCTAACTCCTCACGGAGAACCCTAACAGATTGCTAACTCCCAGCATAGCGGAATATACAGAATCTGAGACACTACAAGATAGCTGACTCATCCTTCTTAGGAGCCATTCATTCAGATTGCTCCTCCCATCTATGCCCAGCTTTCTTACAGATTTACATCAGATTGCTAACTCTTTAGCAGATTCACAACAGACATCTGCACTAGTCAGCCCACTGCCTGCAGCCTCACCTACTAGGGCTTTGCTGGTCCTACCTGCTCCACCCCACTTTAAATGGGATCCTCGTCTTTGCAGAGGGTTTATTAACCAGAGCTATATGCAGTTTGCTCTGCAACCTTCCATCCTCCAGGATGAACTGACAAAGGTGACTTTTTTGTTCTTTCTCATTTGGAAGGCAAGGCATTAGTGTGGGCTTGTCCCTTATGGGAGCTCATGGATTCTCTCCTGCAAGAATTGTCATGCTTCGTGACCATCTTCCTTCGGACCTTCGATGATCCTGGTAGGCAGGATGTGGCCAGTACCCATCTGTTACGCTTGTGACAGGGTCAGAGACCCCTCAATGTCTACACTATTGAGTTTTGGACTCTAGCCACTGAAGTGGCGTGGCAAGAGGATTGTCTTTGAGCTATTTACTTGGACGGTCTTTCATCCCAATTGAAAGACTAACTTGCAGCTCGAGAACTTCCGTCCTCTTTGGAGGACTTGATTGACTTGACAGGCCGGATTGCTCACCGCCTCCAGGAATGTCACCGTGAAGTTCAGACACCCTGACTTGTTGCTAGGGAGCAATATTGCTCTCCTCCTACTATGAAGCACACTAGCAGTGGGGTTCAGTCTACTATCAAGTCAGAGGAACCTATGCAGCTGGGTCGAGGGTGCCTTACTCTGGAGGAACGGCTCCGACGGAGAGACTCTGGCTTACGCCTGTACTGCAGGGCTTCCGGCCACCACCTTCAGGCTTGTCCCATCAGTCCGGGAAACTCCCGGGCCTAAGTTTGGTTGGGGTCCTGAACCTAGGTACTACTGCTCCGGCCCCTCAGCTATCCCTGCCAGTCACGTTAACCTGGGACTCCCATCCTTTCCCAACCTTGGCTCTAGTTGACTCTGGAGCAGGAGGGAGTTTCATCCTGAAAGACCTGGTACATGTTTTAGGTATACCAACTCGTGCTATCGAAGTCCCTTTGCAGATTGCTTCAATCCACGGCAAACCACTACCTGGGCAGATCTCTCATATTACAGCACCTGTTCGGCTACTCACTGATGCCCTCCATGAGGAGGAGATTGAACTCCTCATATTGGAGAAATCCATTCATCCTATAGTCCTGGGATTGCCATGGCTCCAGCATCACTCTCCCCAGTTTGACTGGGCAGCCTCACAGATCACTGAATGGAGTCCTGATTGTCACCAACAATGTTTGAAGAAGGTGGAGCCTTCATCTGCAGTACCCTTGCAATAGCCATTTCTGGTCTTCCGCCTCCCTATGGGGACTTTGAGGACATCTTCTCTAAACAGAACACAGATATCCTTCCACCTCTGCATAAGTTTGATTGCCCTATTGACCTGCTACCGGGCACTACCCCTCCCAGGGGTAGGACTTATCCATTATCCTTACCTGAAACCCAAGCCATGATTGAATATATCCAAGAAAATTTAGCTAAGGGGTTTAGTTGACCATCCACCCTGCCTGCAGGTGCAGGTTTTTTCTTCATCAAGAAGAAGGATGGGTCATTAAGACCTTGTATCAACTACTGTGGGCTAAATGCTATCACCCATAAGGATCGGTACCTGTTACCCTTGATCTCAGAACTGTTTGACCGCCTACAGGGCGTGACTGCTTTTACCAAACTGGACCTGCGGGGTGCCTACAATCTAGTTCGTGTACATCCAGAAGATATCTGGAAGACAATGTTTAACACAGCAGAAGGGCATTATGAATTAGAGATGTGAATCGTGTGATCGATTGTCTTAACGATCGATTTTGGCTGGGGGGGGAGGGAATCGGATCGTCACGGTTTTGTTTTTTTTTAAATGGCGCCTGTCGTATGGCCGTGTTGCCGTACGGCCGGCACCATTTTGCAAGACGGCAATACGATTCGAGTGCAGGAGGTCGCTCCCGGACCCCCGCTGGACTTTTGGCAAGTCTTGTGGGGGTCAGGAGGCCCCCCAAGCTGGCCAAAAGTCCCTGGGGGTCCAGCGGGGGTCCGGGAGCGATCTCCTGCGCTCGTGACGTCGGGGGACAGGAACCAAAATGGCGCCAGCGCTACCTTTGCCCTGTCATATGACAGGGCAAAGGTAGCGCCGGCACCATTTCTATTAACGCACCCGTGGCCCGAGAGTGGAAGATCACACCGGGACCCCCCCCCCCCACTGGACCCCAGGTAATTTAAGACATTTTGGGGGGGTTCGGGAGGGTGGGGGATTTATTTTAAAGGGTCGGGGTGGGTTTTAGGGTTGTTTTAGTGTGCCGGTTTTCCCGCCCTCCCCCTTCCCCTCCCCCCGATTTATGATTTTTTACGATAAATCGGGGGAATTCCTATTGTATCGCGCCTTTAACGATTTTTGACGATTTAAAATATATCGGACGATATTTTGAATCGTCAAAAAACGATTCACATCCATATTATGAATACCTTTTTATGCCCTTCGGACTCTGCAATGCCCCCACAGTATTTCAATGAATTATGAACAGGATCTTTCACAATCAAGATTGTCGCATATTTGGATGACATCCTCATCTTCTCAAAGGACCTGGATTCCCATCAGGCTGATGTCTGCGCAGTGCTTCAACAGCTTTGTGAAAATCATCTGTTTGCTAAATTGGATAAATGCTTATTTTATTTATTTATGTATTTGTTTTTATATACCGACATTCGATCAAAATATCACATCGGTTTACATTGAACTGTTAGGTTAAATAAGATATGGGTTTCTTGTTTTTACAGAATAACGAAAGAACTTTCATACAAAGTGATTTAATAACAGTGATAATGTGATGATTTAACTATACATTGACAGCATAGATGAGAAACTTGAATAATAACATATAGATGTACATAATAATCAGTAAATTCTCGCAGGTAGATAGAGCGGGAGGGTGTACATTAAAGGAATAACTTACGAACTTAGAGACATGCAGTTTTCAGTGGATATTAATGTAGTGCATTCTTGGTGATTCTGTGAGTGGGGTGATAATGTTCTGATGGGCAGTGGGAGGGTAGTGGTTAGGACTCTGGTGGGAATGCTTTTTGAAAGAGCCATGTTTTCAGATGTTTTTTAAATATTTGAGTCGAAGATTCGGTTCTGAGTTGTGATGGAAGGTTGTTCCAGAGAGATGGTCCTGCCACAGATAGGGCGCATTCCCGAACTGTGGTCATGTGTGCAGATTTAGATGAAGGGATTGTGAGGAGTCTGGAGTTGGTGGAACGTAGATTCCTTTGGGGGATGTGCAAATTAAGGGCTGTGTTTAGCCAGTCCATGTTGTCATTATTCAGTTTTTTGTGGATGAGTGTTAGGGTTTTGTATTGGATTCTGAAGGTAATGGGCATGATGTGGTTGGATCTTTTGCTGTTTGTGAGTGATCTTGTGACTGCGTTTTGAAGTAGGTGCAATGATCTGAGGGAGGAGGCAGGAAGGCCGAGGAGGAGGGAGTTGCAGTAATCGAGCTTTGAGAAGAATAGGGTCTGGAGAACAGTTCAGTAGTCCTGGGAGTAGTGAAGCGGTTTGAGTCATTTTAAGATTTGGAGTTTGAAGTATCCATCTTTTATCACATTGCTGATGTGTTTTTTGAGGCTGACTTTGGTGTCTAGTGATGCCAGGGTCTTTTACTGTGGAGGTTATCTGCTTCTCCATTTGGGATCTTGTGTGATCAGGGATGAGGGGTATTGAGATATTGCTTGTTATGTATAAGATTTCAGTCTTGTTGTGATTGAGAGTGAGGGACATTTGTGAAAGTAGCTGTGTTATTTTAGTTAGATGGTTGTCTCAGATTTTTAGTGTGTACTCGGGGTTTTTTTTAGGGGGAGCAGGATTTGTATGTCATCAGTGTAGACATAGTAGGAGAGGCCTAACTCGGACAGGAATTTACATAGGGGGAATAAGTATATGTTGAAGAGTGTGGATGAGAGGGATGATCCTTGTGGAATGCCATGTGGGAGGAGTATTTTGGATGATTCTGTTGTATTTATTCGTACTTTGTAGGTTCTGCCTGTGAGGTATGAGTTGAACCATTTGAGTATGGTGTCGCATAGGCCAATTTCTTCCAGTCTGTTTAACAATGTTTTGTGGTTGATGCTATCGAATGTGGCTGATATGTCTAGGAGTATCAGCAGGCAGGATTTCCCATTCTCTATTCCTCATAGGATTGCGTCGGTGAGGGTGAGTAGAAGGGTTTCCGTACTGAAAATTTTTTTGAAGCACTGTTGGGCTGGGAGTAGGATGTTTTGGTTTTCTGGGTGTTCAGAGAGTACTTCCCTGAAGTACACCATCCACTACAGTCCCTGAAGCAGCAGCCCTGCGAAACGTACGTCAGATTGGACTTGTGTGGCAGCGCCAACAAAAAGGACTGGACTTGTGCGGCAGTGTGGTAGCACCAACAAAAGGGAAGTACCTTTCCACATCTTTTAATAAAATAAGAAAAAATAAGAGAGTATTTCAGTTGATAAAAAATAAAAAGGACATTTAGGTTTACGGACCGATGATTAGAAATGACCCGTAGCGGCTGAAAATACAGGTTTAAATGCTTGCAAACCGTGGGTGTTATTTTATTTTATTTATTTATTTCGGGTTTTTATATACCGGCATTCGAGAACGCAGTCCCATCATGCTGGTTATGATGGTCCTATATATAAAATACAAAATAACAACCAAAAATATATACAAAAATTTGACACACTGAAAGTTAAAAAACTTTTAATACAACATGTTTGTTTGCAGTACTTGTATTATTCTTTGTATCCTGGACTAATTACATGAATACTTTTGTAGATTTCAATTACCCCAATATTGACTGGGTAAATGTAACATTAGGACTTGCTAGAGACATAAATTTCCTGGATGTAATAAATGACTGCTTCATGGAGCAATTAGTTCAGTAACCAACAAGAGAGGGAGCTGTTTTAGATTTAATTCTTAGTGGAACGTAGGATTTGGTGAGAGAGGTAATGGTGGTGGGGCCACTTGGCAAAAGTGATCATAACATGATCAAATATAAACTAATAACTGGAAGGGGGACAATAAGTAAATCTGCAGCTCTAACGCTAAACTTTCAAAAGGGAAACTTTGATAAAATGAGGAAAATAGAAAAAAACTGAAAGGTGCAGCTGCAAAGGTTAAAAGTATTCAACAGGCATGGACATTGTTTAAAACTACAATCCTAGAGATGCAGATGATATGTATTCCACACATTAAGAAAGGTGGAAGGAAGGCAAAACAATTACTGTCATGGTTAAAAGGTGAGGTGAAAGAGGCTATTTTAGCCAAAAAAAAAAAAACCTTCAAAAATTGGAAGAAGGATTCATCTTAAGAAAATAGGATTAAACATAAGCATTGTCAAGTTAAGTATAAAACATTGATAAGACAGGCAAAGAGAGAATTTGAAATGAAGTTGGTCATAGAGGCAAAAACTCATAATAAAAACCTTTTTAAAATATATCCAAAGAAAGAACATTGTGAGGGAGTCGGTTGGACCATTAGATGACCGAGGGCTTAAAGGGGACTATTAGGGAACATAAGGCCATTGCAGAAAGACTAAATGAATTATTTGCTTCCGTGTTTACTAATGAGGATGTTGGGGAGATACCAGTTCCGGAGATGGTTTTCAGGGGTGATGAGTCAGATGAACTGAACAAATTACTGTGAACTGGGAAGATGTAGTAGGCCAGATTGACAAACTAAAGAGTAGTAAATATCCTGGACTGGATGGTATGCATCCTAGGGTACTGAAGAAACTCAAAAAATGAAATTTCAGATCTATTAGTTAAAATTTGTAACCTATCATTAAAATCATCTATTGTACCTGAAGACCGGAGGGTGGTCATTTTAACTCCAATATTTAAAAAAGGCTCCAGGGGAGATCCGGGTAACTATAGACTAGTGAGCCTGACTTCAGTGACGGGAAAAATAGTGGAAATTATTCTCAAGATCAAAATCGTAGAGCATATAGAAAGACATGGTTTAATGGAACTCAGTCAACATGGATTTACCCAAGGGAAGTCTTGCCTAACAAATCTGCTTCATTTTTTTGAAGGGGTTAATAAACATGTGGATAAAGGTGAACTGGTAGACGTAGTGTTTTTGGATTTTCAGAAGGCGTTTGACAAAGTGCCTCATGAGAGGCTTCTAAGAAAACTAAAAAGTCATGGGATAGGAGGTGATGTCCTTTCGTGGATTACAAACTGGTTAAAAGACAGGAAACAGAGAGTAGGATTAAATGGTCAATTTTCTCAGTGGAAAAGGGTAAACAGTGGAGTGCCTCAGGGATCTGTACTTGGACCAGTGCTTTATATATATATATATATATATATATATATATATATATATATATATATATAGAAAATGATCTGGAAAGAAATACGACGAGTGAGGTTATCAAATTTGTGGATGATACAAAATTATTCAGAGTAGTTAAATCACAAGCAGGTTGTGATACATTACAGGAGGACCTTGCAAGACTGGAAGATTGGGCATCCAAATGGCAGATGAAATTTAATGTGGACAAATGCAAGGTGTTGCATATAGGGAAAAATAACCCTTGCTGTAGTTACACGATGTTAGATTCCATATTATGAGCTACTACTCAGGAAAAATATCTAGGCATCATAGTGGATAATACTTTAAAATCCTTGGCTCAGTGTGCTGCAGCAGTCAAAAAAGCAAACAGAATGTTAGCAATTATTAGGAAGGGAATGGTTAATAAAACGGAAAATTTCATAATGCCTCTACATCGCTCCATGGTGAGACCGCACCTTGAATACTGTGTACAATTCTGGTCGCCGCATCTCAAAAAAGATATTGTTGCGATGGGGAAGGTACAGAGAAGGGCAACCAAAATGATAAAGGGGATGGAACAGCTCCCCTATGAGGAAAGGCTGAAGAGGTTAGGGCTGTTCAGCTTGGAGAAGAAACGGCTGAGGGGGGGATATGATAGAGGTCTTTAAGATCATGAGAGGTCTTGAACGAGTAGATGTGAATCGGTTATTTACACTTTCGAATAATAGAAGGACTAGAGGGCATTCCATGAAGTTAGCAAGTAGCACATTTAAGACTAATCTGAGAAAATGTTTTTCACTCAACTCACAATAAAGCTCTGGAATTTGTTGCCAGAGGATGTGGTTAGTGCAGGTATTGTAGCTGGGTTCAAAAAAGGTTTGGATAAGTTCTTGGAGGAGAAGTCCATTAACTTGGCTATTAATCAAGTTTACTTAGGGAATAGCCACTGCTATTAATTGCATCAGTAGCATGGGATCTTCTTCGTGTTTGGGTAATTGCCAGGTTCTTGTGGCCTGGTTTGGCCTCTGTTGGAAGCAGGATGCTGGGCTTCATGGACCCATGGTCTGATCCAGCATGGCAATTTCTTATGTTCTTATAAAGATGAAGAGATTTGGATTGATTTTAGATATTTTGAGTGGGATTTTTGAGTTTTATTCCATTTAATTATTCGTATTTATTTTGAATTAGTGTCGAGATGGTTAAAAATGATGTCCATCTAAGCCAGAGAGTAAAAAAACTGAAGGTTCTGAAGCCATCACCAAGGTAATGCCATGGTAACCCAATGTTTACCTGACGACAACAAATAAACAGGTCAGCGTAATTATACTTTTCGGAGTCAAAGCACAGTAATAAATTTCACTTGGAGGAAATATGGAGTTTATTAAAAATCTTTTCTCATCAGATTCACTTGTGCCAACGGGGTTTTTGAATGGGTCCATGGGTATCAATTTAGGTTTTTGGGAACAGGTAGGAACAATACTCTTAAAGGTGAATTTTAAAAGCCCGGTGCATGCCGAAACAGGGAGATATGTGAATATGTCAGGCCTGCATGTGCTGAGCAGATTTTAAAAAGCTCTGAAAAAGCAGTGATGCATGGGCATTCCTGGATTTCAATTTCAAATTTGCACATAAATACTTAAGTGCACAGACATGCACCGGGTACCAGTGCCGTGTAACTTTACTTCTGTTGTAGAGGAAGTGTAAATAATAAAATAAAGATAAATAAGCAGATCAGTGGGGTTTTAAAGGTCAGGGCTAACAGGGAAATATTATAAAATGGCTGCATCCCTGGATGCAGGCCGACAAATTTACATATATGTGCGCCCATGCACCTGTTTAAAAGTTACTATCATAATGTTATCAGCAAAGTAGTAATCATCTGACAGAAACTCTACTCAGTGACAGTTTTAGAACAGTAGAAGAGCTGCGCTGAGAAGTGACAGAAAGAGAATGTGTCACTTAACTGTCACAGAGGCCTAGTTATTGTAAAAATAAAGAGAGAAAAAAACACCAAAACACAGCTAGGGAACACTGTTTATGTGTTATTGTGTGAATATGAAGTCCCCCCCTCCCCCAAGGGAGAGGGGCGGTAAAGAACATGCTTCCATTTAAGTTAACTGCAACAGAACAAAACAAGGAAATGCAGCTATGTAACATGAGCCGCCAGCCCAGAAAAACCAGCCTGAGATTGAAAAGGTTTCCAGACCCCTTACTGTGAAGGTGCCTAAATGACCATTGAATAAATGAGTCAGTGATTCAGGTAGGGGATTTGCATGTCACAGCCCTCCTGACTACTGCCAGTAACTAATAGTAAATCATCACTTTAAAAACAAAGAACAGAGGAGGAAGTGACGTCATCCCTAGTGAATGGCCGCCTAAGCTTACAGCTCCGTGTAGCTGTCGATTTTAAAAGCAAAAAATCAGCGAAATCGCCCCCGGTCGACCCTCTAATTGAGCCTCTGAACAGGTGAACCGGATGTCAGCTCGCCGGCGCACAATTGATTTATCGGAGTTCTCATATAGTGGGAACGCAGCGCATCCGAGCATGCCGACATTGGGGGAAGAAGGCAACATGGCGCCGGGGTCCGCGTCGGAGGTGGCGGCCCAGAACGCATCAATTGATGAGCCAAGCCCCACGAGACACAAACTTAAAATGTGGCTTCAGGAGCTAAAAAAAGAAATAATACAGACCTTGAAGCTGGAAATAAAAGAAAACATGGGAGCTCTTCGCATCAAGGTGGAGGAGCTGGGTGAGAGGATGCACGTGGTGGAACAGAGTACAGACGAGCAGGCAGCAGCCATTTCGCAACATACTAAAGAGATTAACGCCATCCAACAGGCCACAGATGAACTAATTACTAAAGTTGAAGACTTGGAAAATAGACAGCGGCGCTGCAATATCCGTATTCGAGGAATCCCGGAGACGGAAGAAACCACTGACTATGTGAGGCTAGTACAAGATATCTGTAAAGCAGTGCTTAGTACTGAGTCTTCAACACCCTATGGGCAGCTGAATAACATTGACCGGGCACATAGGGCCTTGGGTAAGCCTCTAAACAATAAGCCTAGGGATGTAATTGCATGCCTTCATAGTTTTGCTACCAAGGAGCAGATAATGGCTAAGGCACGCTCTATTGGGAACATTATGTGGCATGGGGTGGCGATCCAAATTTGTAATGACCTGTCGGCAGTCACGCTGCAAAAACGCAGGGCGATGAAAAATATCACTGACACGCTGCGAGCAGAGAATATGCGCTACAGGTGGCTGTACTCATTTGGCTTAATGTTCATCATAAGTGGGACCTCGTGTGTGGCGAAAACACCAGAAGGAGCGGAGAAATTCCTACGACAGCATGGAATTGAGGTGAAATTGCAGGCATTCGGGACTCAGCAAACTGGGGCTGGACTTGCACCCAGATGGCAACGTATGGGAAAAGGGGGAAAGCGCCTGCGAAGACATGACAGCAACAAAGGAGGAATTGGACAGATGGAGGGATGAATAGTCTCCAGTGTTTAGACATGGATGGGTTTTTTTTGAAATGAGGGGGGTTGAGTGTCTCATTATTCCCCTAGGGTTGGCTTTGCTTCTGTACAAAAGTAGTGGGATCTATCAGTTTTCTCTGTTGTGGGTTGACAATGTGCACAGAATGATGTTAGGCATATGTATGGGGCTTCCATATAGGTATGGGGGGGGGGGCATTTCAAGTATAAGAACTGGGAAAGTTGAATGGGTAATATAGTTTCTGTTATTAGGCTACACGGGATGATGTCATTCCTCCACTGTAATCAGGGTGAGGATGGATACCTCACTGTTGGTGGAAGGGGGAGGGGGAAGGCATTGGGGGGGGTTTTGGGAAAATTGTCTGGTGTACAAAAATAGGGTTTCATTTTGGATTGTGAAGTTAGATTTTCCGGAGATGGGTAGGGGCTCAAACAATGGCGTCCTGGTACATAGAGATGATGGCTAATTTGCGTATTGTATCTCTTAATGTCAAAGGCCTAAATCATCCTAGGAAACGCCAATTATTATTTAAGGATGCGAAGGCGCATAAGGCCTCTGTCATCTTTGTACAAGAAACTCATCTTTTGAGAAAGGACGAGAGGCTGTTAAGAGACAAGGCCTACCCGCAGATCTTTTTCGCTTCTAATTGTGAGGAAAAAAAGACATGCGGGGTAGGCATTTTGTTTGCTAAAGAGTTAAGAATGGAGATTATAGACAGCAGGAAAGATAGGAAGTGTAGATACCTCACCCTGGTG
The DNA here is from genome assembly GCF_901001135.1 of Rhinatrema bivittatum. Lineage (NCBI taxonomy): Eukaryota > Metazoa > Chordata > Amphibia > Gymnophiona > Rhinatrematidae > Rhinatrema > Rhinatrema bivittatum. The sequence continues at coordinate 434,354,023 of NC_042617.1, forward strand.
GTTAAAATTGATAATGTACTTGTGACACTACTTAATATATATGCGCCTAATCAGAACCAGGGAGCATTTTTCATTCAGTTAGAACAATCCTTGAGCGATTTTATCCAAGGACCGTTACTAATGGGGGGTGATTTTAATACCATTTTGCAGCCCCAGATGGATCACAGTAATTGGTCTGGGGGCGGGACTAAAGGGCACAGAGCGAGGCTAAAAATCCTGATGGAACACTGGGGTCTGGTGGATACATGGCGCTTACAACATCCAAAAGTAAGAGACTATTCATTTTTTTCCAGAGTTCATGGGACTTACTCCCGATATGTGGCTAGGTAGTAAATTATGTTATGCGGGTTGTCAAGAATCCAAGATAGGAAATATCACGTGGTCTGATCATGCAATTATCCATGGTTCCTTTTGTATTTTACAGGATGAGCCAGGGGTTAAATATTGGAGATTAAATAATACTCTGCTCATGGATGCCCAGATCTGTGATACCTTGCGGGCAGAGATTGAAGAATATTTTTCTCTTAATAACAATGGTGAAGTAGCACCTGGAACTTTGTGGGATTGCTTTAAGGCAGTCATTAGAGGGAAGCTTATTGCCATGGCTGCAGCACGTCTGAAAGACTCCAGGAAGGCCCGCCTGACCTTGATTAAAGATATTGATTCCCTGGAGAAAAAACATAAAAGATATGGGGGGTGGCGTACCCTTAGGGACCTGGATAAGAAGCGTAATGAGTTACGTAATATATTGGATGAGGAAATAATGGACAAGTTAGATAGAACTAGAGGCTTCCATTTTTTGGAGGGCAATAGACTGGGCAGGCTGCTGGCCAGGCAGTTAAAGCAGCAAATAGCGCAGAGCACTATATTAAAAATAAAGGATCCTGGGGGCAATTATCTCCTGGATAATACAGGCATACGGGCCAGATTTGCCCAATTCTATAAGGAATTGTATGCCGCAGAAAAGTCCATACCGGTTGGGGAAATTGATGCAACTCTTGCACTTTTCATCATTTCAAACAGCAGAAAATCTTCAGTGATGTCAACTTTGCTGTTTGTACCTCCTACTGTGTATGTAATACTGCCTTCCAAACCTACCCTATTCAGCATAGTGAAGAACCTAATAGAAAGTAACTGCATAAGTAAATCAACCCCCATTACTAATAATCTAAGTCAAGATCTCGCAAAGTTCTTTAAAAACAAAATAGACAAAATCACAAACTCTTTTAACAACACCTCCCCATTTAATATTTCTCACACTACATCATCATCTACTCCCTGGTCAAAATTCGAATCAATATCCAACATCAAACTAGAAAAGATACTTCAAAAAATAAACCCAGCACGACATGAGCTCGATACCATTCCTACTCGAATTATAAAGGAAATTTCTCATATTATTTCTCCTACATTAACCGCAATTATAAACAAGTCACTCGAAGAAGGCTTCCTCCCAACCAACCTGAAAACTGCAACCATTACTCTGATCCCTAAGAAAAAAAACCTTGATCCCAATGATCTAAATAACTATCGTCCAATTTCTAACCTTCCTTTACTAGCCAAACTGATCGAGAAAACTGTGCTATTTCAACTAAATGAGCACCTTGAAAACAACAACAAACTTCACCCCGCTCAACATGGTTTCAGAAAGAATCGCAGCACTGAAACCCTTCTGATACATTTAACTAATAAATTAACAAGAGGATTTGATAACAAACTGAATCACTTACTGGTCATGCTTGATCTATCTGCTGCCTTTGATACAGTAGACCATAATCTACTAATATCAAGCCTTGCCAACATAGGCCTAACTGGAAACACCCTCAATTGGTTCACCTCATTTTTAAAGGACAGATTCTTCAAAGTCACCGTTAATAATTGCTCATCTGATCCCTACCCACTTGAAACAGGTGTACCGCAAGGATCTGCCCTGTCTGCCATTCTATTTAATATTTATCTTCTACCACTCTGCCACTTCATCTCTAATCTAGGCATCTCATTCTTCCTCTATGCCGATGACATCCAGCTACTAATCCCTATAACATCTACTATTGAAGAAGCCATTTGCCTAACAGCAAAATACCTCAAATCTATCCAAATGTTTCTAAACCAACTAAAACTATGTTTAAATATGAATAAAACCAAATGGATCCTAATAAAAAGAAATTCCTCATTCCAACGCTCACAAATACCCTATATTCATATTGATAACTCCAATATTCAAATGAAGAATCCAATAAAGGATCTTGGCATCTGGATAGATAATGATATGAGCTTTAAGAATTGTATCGCTATTAAAACAAGAGAAGGATTTCATAAACTCCAGATTCTCAAACACCTCAAACCTCTTTTGTACCCAAATGACTTCAGAACAATTCTTCAAACCCTCATCTTCTCAAGCCTGGATTATTGCAACGCAATTTTCTTAGGACTACTCAAAGCCACTCTAAAACCACTACAATTACTACAAAACGCCGCTGCACGAGTACTCACTGGCAAAAGGAAGTTTGATCACATTTCTCCAACCCTAAAAAATCTTCATTGGTTCCTATTCCACAAAGAATCAAATACAAGTCCTTAACCATTCTCCATAATGAAATCTACAAAGACAACAATTCCTCTCTGAACAACATGATCTCAATACACAAATCACCACGTACTTCAAGATCTTCTGACAAACTACTTCTAATCATTCCACCCCTGTCATCTGCGAAACTATCGGCCACTAGAGATAGAGCCTTCTCGATAGCAGGTCCGATAATATGGAACTCTATCCCAGGACACCTAAGCTCTATCAGAGACCCCAAAACCTTCAAAAAAGAACTAAAAACATGGTTGTTTAGACAATCATTCACAGACTGATATAACAAATCTTAATTTATCCCACTTCTTGATTTCTGTAACAAGCCTTTTCTATTTATTTAAGTTATATATTGCCTACTGATAACTTGTTCTACTCTGCCTCTTGCCGAGATGTTATATTTATTATCATCTGTATTTATCCTCAACCTATAACTCGTTCACTGTATGAAGTTTTATAACTCGTTATCTGTATGAAGTTTTATATCTCGTTCTCTGTATGAAGTTGTTTCACTGTAAACCGGGGTGAAGGCACTCAGCTATACTTCGGTATATAAAAGAATATAAATAAACAAATAAATAAATAAATACCCCACCCCCAAACCCCCACACTGAGTTAAAAGTGCCCCCCTTACAGTGGTATAAATAGTAAAGTGACATATTGGTCTCTACAGAGGATCTCTGTCACTCTCTCCTTCCCCCCAATGTCATGTGCAATAAACACCTTTTTGCTCGGGAATGCACAGCAAATGCTACCACAATCTACAGAAAAAAGGGGTAGTTATTGCTGGTATTAAAACCCATGTTGCTGTGTGTTATTCTATCACATTTGACATTAGAAGCTGTTCATTACCATTAACTTCGCCTAAACTCCTCCTAATTGCATAGCAAATCTCACATTTGAATACTAGCATGCGTTACAGAGTTATCGCGTGCATTAGGCCTTAACGCTAGTGTTAAGACCCTAAAGCAAAATGATAAATGACCCTGTAAATTCTTTAAATTTTTTCATTGCTGCTACCAGTACTTATTTCCGTGTCACTATGAGTCATACATTTATGAGAATGAGATGATTAGAATTAGATCACTCCCTTTGAAAATATATCCCACAGAGTGGCTAAATCTTGCTACCTAGTTTCACTAGGCGGCTAGATTTAGTTTCTCAAGCTCTGGGTGGTCCCAGGGGGCATAGTTGGGAAAATAACTTTGCTAGCCAGTACTAATTTTCAGTGTGAACTCAATAAATTAACTGGCTACCTCTAAGTGCTGGGATAGATGACTTAAAACTAGCCAGATAACTTCAGGAGACTAACATCCAGGATCAACAATAGAAAGCAGGTGAACTTGTTATTTGTATTTTGATATTTACATTATGTTGATTATTATTTTGTTTTCCTATTTTGTAGTTCTCCCGGAATACTTTGATTTTTGGGCAAGTAAGAAATTTGCAGAAATAACTATAGATAATCTGTTAACTATGGCTGGCTAAGTTTAGGTGAATTTTCAACCACATAGTAGCCAGCTAATTTGTCTTTGAAAATGTTTCTAAAATTAGTGTTCAAGAACTTAATTATTTGACTTCTGAGTGGCTAATTGAAATCGACCCATAGTCATACATTATTCTATCCTGGCAATTATAGAAATAACCAAATCAATGAAAAAATCAAATCATACCTGTGACAGATATAGATGGAAATGATAAGAGGACAGGAGGGAGATAATAGAGTTTCAGTAGACAGGGGCAACTGGATAGTCTGGTGTGGGCCACAAGATACATATTTGCTGATGACTTCTGTATTACATTGTTACTATAAGGTATTAACAGCATGTTAGGGTGTATACAGGAGAAAACCCTTAAAGAACTCCTCGATGTCCTCGACATCAGAAAAGCGCGGCAAGGGACAGAGATAAAAGAACCGCCCCGAGACTGGCGATGTTGTGCACCGGCGTCGCGTGCCTAAGGCGCGTGACAAAGGGGAATGACCTTTGTACGCCCCTTCATACTCCACTGAGAAACCTGGTGACATAAGACGAACAGATAACAAACCCAGATTGGATAAACATGAATAGAGACAATGAAAGACAAGAACCGGTAGTACACACGATCACAACCTGCCTAAACAAAGGTAAATATGGAGATAATTACACAATGATAATTAGAAATAGACACACAACAAACAGAAAAAAAACAAAACATACAAAGCCTAGTAACCTCATACAAATAAAAAGGACCAAAATCCCAACCAATCCTTTGTCAAATAATTTATTAAGCTAACCTTCCTTTTAGTTAATGCACAATTCATCACAAAAAAATTCCCAATCATTACAGATCTACTCTATGACACAAAACCAAACTTTATCACAATCACAGAATCATGGTTAAAACATACAGACGCAGTCTTAAAGAATCAGCACACAAGAACTATGATGTCTTTTCAATCCCCAGAATAAATAAAAGAGGGGGGGGGGTCCTATTGTTAATAATTGAAAAAAAATTAAAATGTAAACTAATACCCACAACACCGCCAAGAAACCACGAAATTGCCCTCTTTGAAACTATGAACTTACAAATTTGCCTAATATACTGCTCACCAAGCCTACTTGAATTAAATATCTCCCCACTAATTGAGTTCTTAACAACACATTTAAATACTTCAAAACCCACCATTGTACTAGGCGATTTTAACCTTCACATAGAAACAAATCCCCTATCCAACACCTGCTAAACACTATTTGCTATTATCCCCCCCCCCCCCCACCTACCTGTTTTATGTAATTTCCAACCTTTTTGTTTTTGATGTAAACTGATATGATGTCCCCACTAATATCGGTATAGAAATTTAAATAAATAAATAAATAAATAATGATGGCACTCTGATTCACTCTAATTACTGACAAGCCCACTCATAGAGCAGGACACTCTCTCAATATATCATTCATTAACCACAGTCACTTAGAACACATTAAAACAGGCTACACACCTATCCCCTGATCAGATCACTTCCTCATACAATCCTCGATTAAATACATTGAACCGCAAATAACACAAGAGAAAAGAGAACCCATTAAATTTAAATATCGCCCACCTTATAACTTAGAAACCCTGAAAGACAAGTTAGAAGAAAAACTAACAAAATTAGACTACACCAACTGCTGCTCCGCTACACAGCATGGATGCAAACAACCAAAAATCTAGCTGAGGAGATAAACCCAATCAAATGTATTAACATCAGGGAACCCAAACAAACAAACCCATGGCATAATGAAAAGATAAAGGAAGTCAAGAGAAATCTAAGGAAAAAAGAAAAAGAATGGCGAAAAAATAAAACAACCGAAAACCTAACTAACAGGTCGATACAGTAAAGTGTGCTCCGTCGGAGCGCACTGTCAGCCTGCTCTGGACGCGTGTTTTCCCTTACCCCTTATTCAGTAAGGGGAGGAAAACACGCGGCCCACCCGCGGCACCAAATAGCGCCCTCAACATGCAAATGCATGTTGATGGCCCTATTAGGTATGCGCGCGGGATCCAGTAAGTAAAATGTACAGCCAAGCCACACATTTTACTCTAAGAAATTAGCGCCGACCCAAAGGTCGGCGCTAATTTCTTCCGGCGCCAGGAAAGTGCACAGAAAAGCAGTAAAAACTGCTTTTCTGTGCACCCTCTGACTTAATATCATAGCGATATTAAGTCGGAGGTCCCCAAAAGTTAAAAAAAGTTAAAAAAAAAAAAAAAAAATTTGAATTCGGCCCGCGGCTGTCGGGCCGAAAACCGGACACTCAATTTTGCCGGCGTCCGGTTTCCGAGCCCGTGGCTGTCAGCGGGCTCGAGAAGCGACGCCGGCAAAATTGAGTGTCGGCTGTCAAACCCGCTGACAGCCGCCGCTCCAGGCCAAAAGGAGGCGCTAGGGACGTGCTAGTGTCCCTAGCGCCTCCTTTCCCTCGTTTGCACCGCGTCACCTAATTTGCATACTGGATAGCTCGCACCGGCATAGGGCCGGTGCATGCGCCGGGAGAGCGGGCGTTCGTCCGCTCTCCCGCGGTTTTACAGTATCGGGCTGTAAATACAGAAAACACCTAGCCTACTATAAACAAGTAATTCTCAATACAAAGAAACAGTTCTATAGCTCTAAAATAGTAAAATATGCAAACAACCCAAGAACCCTATTTACCATAGTAAGAAATCTCACTAATGACAAATCTGACTCTCCAAAAATCCTTCCAGTAAATAGATGCAATGAAATAGCTACATTTTTCAATGACAAAATTAAGAACCTAAAAACAAAAATTCCAAATACAACGAAACAAGAAATTAAAATGAAAGAAAGAGATGTTAAGCAATGGTCAAATTCAATGAGATAGCGGAACTGGAAATCAAATCTATACTAAAAAAAACTAAATCCCGCCCCACATGCATATGACACAATAAAAACCATAGACATAAAAAAAGTAGCCAACACTGTATCCCTGACATTGGCAAAGATCGTTAATCTATCCTTAGAGGAAGGATCCATGCCAGACGCACTAAAAGGAACAATCGTAAAATCGATTTTAAAGAAGAAAAACAGCGACCCACTTAACCTGAGCAATCACAGACCAGTATCAAACCTACCCTTAATTGCAAAATTAATAGAAAAAACTATATAAAAGCAACTAGCAGAACACCTAGATAGCAATAATATCCTGTATCCTTCACAACATGGCTTTCGAAAACACTATAGCACAGAGACACTACTGCTTGTGCTGACAGATAACATCATGAGGGGGTTTGATAATGGTAAACATTACATTCTAGTGATGTTAGACCTGTCAGCGGCCTTTGATGCTGTAAATCACGACATACTTTTAAATACACTAGTAGAAATAGGTTTAAGTAACAAAACTATCAAATGGTTTAGATCATATCTAAGTAACAGATATTTCCAACTACAAATCAAAGACACATTGTCAGAAAAAAATAAACCTTCAAACAGGAGTACCACAGGGATCTGCCCTATCTGCTACACTTTTCAACATATACCTGTTTCCTTTATGCCACCTGCTGGCTGGTCTGGGCATCATACACTATATATACGCTGACGATATTCAATTAATATTACCCATCAATGACACAATTGAGAAAACTTTAAACATAGCTAACATGTATCTAGATATCATCAAACAGCTACTAAACCAAATGGAGATAGTAATTAATATAGAGAAGACAGAATTCCTACATTTAGAATGAAAAAATATGGAGATCACACATAGGGATGTGCAGCCAAAACTTTTTTGTTGCATTCGTGATACGTATTCGTCGGGGGTCATTTCCGTTGCATTCGGACGTATGGCGCCCCGATACGTTGATATGTGAATTTGTTTTCCAGTTCCCATTAAAGTCAATGGGGGAAGGATTTCCAGCCTATTTTTGGCTGCAGAATTGGGGTTTTACTATCAATTTTGATGAAACTTCTGGGGAGCAATCATCACAACAACAAAAGAGCTCTAAGGTACTTAGACTGTGGCAAAGTGGCACCAAAGTGGCATGAATAGCCTAAGGCACTGTAATGGTGCAAAGGGGTACCAGAAGTGGCAAGAGTGCAGCGAGAGTGTCAAAAACACACCACAGCTTCAATAGAGAGCACCAATAACAGATGCATGAACCCTCGAAGGCAGCACGACAGGCAAAGCGGCAAGACAAGTGGCATTGACATCCTACAGCACAATGAAGGGGGAACATAGCAAGCAGAAAGACTAGCACCAACACACTGAGGAACCATGATAGTGGCAATAACACCACAAGGAGTTAAGTAAGTCATCTGGTAATTGGCAGCAAGGCAGAATGGCAGAAAGTTGATAGGGGCAAGACAGGCTGGCAGAGCCGAGGTAGTCAAGTCCCTGTGGTTTGATAAGGGAAAGGCAAGGAGGCAAGACAAGACGAGGCTCAGCATGTGGTGGGACTGTCAACTGGGCGTACTGTGCACCCGACCCATCTTGAAACAGGGACCAGGGAGTCTAACACGAGTGCTAGGACCTGAAACATGATGAACTCGTCGTATTCCTTTCCAGATCATTTATATATATATTGAAAAGCACTGGTCCAAGTACAGATCCCTGAGGCACTCCACTGTTTACCCTTTTCCACTGAGAAAATTGACCATTTAATCCTACTCTCTGTTTCCTGTCTTTTAACCAGTTTGTAATTCCACGAAAGGACATCGCCTCCTATCCCATGACTTTTTAGTTTTCGAAGAAGCCTCTCATGAGGGACTTTGTCAAACACCTTCTGAAAATCCAAATATACTACATCTACCGGTTCACCTTTATCCACATGTTTATTAACCCCTTCAAAAAAATGAAGCAGATTTGTTAGGCAAGACTTCCCTTGGTTAAATCCATGTTGACTGTGTCCCATTAAATCATGTCTTTCTATATGCTCTATGATTCTGATCTTGAGAATAGTTTCCACTATTTTTCCCGGCACTGAAGTCAGGCTCCCTGGTCTATAGTTACCCGGATCACCCCTGGAGCCTTTTTTAAATATTGGGGTTACATTGGCCACCCTCCAATCTTCAGGTACAATGGATGATTTTAATTATAGGTTACAAATTTTAACTAATAGATCAGAAATTTCATTTTTGAGTTCCTTCAGAACCCTAGGATGCATACCATCCAGTCCAGGTGATTTGCTACTCTTTAGTTTGTCAATCTAGCCTACTACATCTTCCAGGTTCACAGTGATTTCGTTCAGTTCGTCTGACTCATCACCCCTGAAAACCATCTCTGGAACTGGTATTTCCCCAACATCCTCATTAGTAAACACGGAGGCAAAGAATTCATTTAGTCTTTCTGCAATGGCCTTATCTTCCCTAAGAGCCCCTTTAACCTCTCTGTTATCTAATGGTCCAACCGACTCCCTCACAGGTTTCTTGCTTTGGATATATTTTAAAAAGTTTTTATTACGAGTTTTTGCCTCTATGGCCAACTTCATTTCAAATTCCCTCTTTGCCTATCTTATCAATGTTTTACACTTACCTTGACAATGTTTATGTTTTATCCTATTTTCTTCAGATGGATCCTTCTTCCAATTTTTGAAGGATTTTTTTTTGGCTAAAATAGGCTCTTTCACCTCACCTTTTAACCATGGGAAGATTATCCTCAGAAGGATATGCTTCCCATGCATATGTATGACGATTTTACAGGTACAAATCCCACTTAATTCTTTGATAATTCATTCCCATATCTTCTATATGTTGGATATAGTTGAGAGAATCCAGGATATGACTTCCAAAATTGTGAATCTGCCCCACAAGCTCTATCAATTAAGACTTAAGGACCTTAATATGTACACACTGGAGGACAGGAATGAGATGAGAAATATGACAAAGATATTCAATAATAACTGGTTAAGTAACTTAGCTGGTTATAACATAGCCAGGTAAGTTACAAGGGATATTCAGTCACATGGCAATTCTGCTGAATATCCATGGAAAAATCCCTACCTTGCTGCATAAGTTATATCTGGCTAAATTAGACCAGCTCTATGGTTGGTTTAATTTATCCGATTAACTTAATTGGATAAGAGTGAATATCCATACTTATCTAGTTAAGTTAAACAGATAAACAGTGCTGCCTTGATCCGCCCACTGTCCGCCCACTTTTTATGTCTCTAAAAGATAGCTGGATAAGTAACTTATTTGACTATCTAGCGGCTGCTGAATATACCTGGATATTCAAGGCCCGCTAGATAGCCAGATAAATCCTATTCATCGAGCACCGAAAATGCTTTGAATATGACACCCCAAATGCTTTTTAGTGGGAAAGGAGCTCTAAAATAAGAGGTTAGAATATGAAACTGTAGGTAAGTACCTCAGGAGCAATGTAGGTAATACTTTTCAGAAAGAGTAATCCTTGCTTGAAATAGCTTATAGAGGAGTTGATGGGGCAAAATCAGTAACAAAATTCAAGAAAATATGGGAGAATACAGAACATACATAGCAGAGGGGAACCAAAGAAAATGCTGAGGATCAACTATGCTGTGGATTTACATTAGGAAGGCAGAATGATCAGGTGAAATGAGCCTTGTAGTCATTATCTGTCATCATGTAGTATGTTCCTATATTTATCTGTTATGAGTCTGTTTGGGGAAGAGGTAAACAGAGACACAGAAAAATGATTACGTAAATGCAGAAGAGAGATAGTCACAGTAAGAGAGGGTGGTTTGAAAAAATGAATGAGAGGTTAAATGCTATGTACTAAAGCAGTGATTCCCAACTTTTTTTTCTGATAAAGATTCTTTTGGCATCTAACTAGGACCTAGATTCATCAAAATGCTATAAATATAGTGGGAATAGTGCCTGCGATAAAAAGGGGGCTAGGTTAGGATAATTTCCTTGCTCCCGCATAACACAGTTAATTTCAGCAATGCACAATACATTTATTGCACTTGTGCTATTTTTTGCATCACATGCTGATTAATCCACATTACTAGCCGAAGTGGTTTTTATTGCATGAGAGAGAGAGAGAGAGAGTGTGTCTTTACCGCTGGTTCCGCTGGTTAGGGTGGGCTTTGCCAGGGCATGGGTGGGTGGTTTTCAGTTTGGTTCATCGGCGCAGTGTTCTGGTTCTTTGCTGGTGCTGCATCTCCGATGACCCGTGGCTTTCGAAGTCCTTGACGTCGGGAAACGTGCGCGCATGCGTGAGCGTGCATGTGCGTGGCGTGTGTGCGCACGTTTCCTCAAATACAGTTGATATGGTTCTTGTTTTTATTTGTTTATGGATCCAGTGCGTGGATCTCCACGTGAAGAGGTTTATGGAATAGGTCTCGTGCTGCTGAAGTTGAGAGGTATGTCAGCAGTTTGTTTTACTTCTGTTGGGCTCGTGCAGTATAGAATGTTGGGTGATGTTAGTTAGTGATATATTCTGCAGGGAAGCGTTTTTGGTTGTCTTGGCAACTGTCTACAACCATGAACGCTTCACTGCAGCTAGAGCTCTGCCCTTATTTTGCCTTGTTTGAATGTTACCTGTTTTTTCCATGTATTCACTTATTTGAAAAGTCTAGTGTTTTGTTCCTGGACTATGTTATTTTGAATAAATACCTTTTTGAGATTTAACTACGTGGTCAAGTCTTATCCTCTCTAAGGTCAGTTTTAAAGACTGTTGTTCTCAATCCACCTTCTGACTTATCTATCATAAGTCAGACTAAGAGTCCACACACTGAGGGTCAACAGATTGCCAAGACCATGGACTCGGTTGATTTATCTGGTCTTCAGGCCATTCCAGGTTTAGCTCAACGAATTCAACAACAACAACAAGGTTTAGACCTATTAGCAGCAACTGTTGAATGTTTAGCGAATCGTCAGGATTCTTCTTCTTCAGCAACTAGTTCTTCATTTATTGTGAATGCTGCTCCAAATTCTATGACTCCTATTTCTATGCCTCCTCTGCCTAGATATGCTGGAGACGTACGACAGTGCTGAGGATTTTTGAATTTATGCTTCATGAGATTTGCTTTGCAACCTAGTCAATTTTCCACAGATCAAATCAAAACAACATACATTATGTCTTTGTTGGATGGCAGAGCTTTGGCTTGGGCATCTCCTTTGTGGGAGAGAGGAGATCCATTATTAGGAGAGCTACAATTATTTGTTCGTACTTTTGGACAGATTTTGATGAACCAGCACGTCAATCTATGGCTGCTACTGAAATTTTAAATCTAAAACAAGATTCTCGTCCTTTGGTGGATTATGTTGTGGAGTTTAGAACTTTAGCTACAGAATTGGGATGGCGAGAGGACAGTTTATGCAGCATTTTCTGAGAAGGATTATCTTCTCGTGTAAAAGATGAATTGGCGGCTAGGGATCTTCCTGATAATTTGGAGGAATTGATTGATCTCACGGGACGAATCGATCGGCGCATTCAACAAAGACTACGAGAAATTAAACCTTTTAGGAAGCAAATTTCATTGGCTCCTTCTTTTTCTCATCCAATGCTTCCATCCACTGAAAATTCTACTGTTCGTGCTGAGGAACCAATGCAATTAGGACGAAGTTCTCTTACTCCTGAAGAAAGAAGATGATGTCATTCTTTGGGTCTTTGTTTTTATTGTGGGAGTAAAGATCATATGTTAGCACAATGTAAAGAGAAGCCAGGAAACACTCAAGTCTAGATATTTCAGGGGAGCTGTTCATAGGCTGCACCACATCTGCTCCTCTTCTTATACTTCCAATAACTTTGCTGATGTATTTTCAAAAGAAAAGGCAGATGTTCTTCCAGAACATAGGACTTTTGATTGTGCTATAGATCTACTTCCTGGTGCCATTCCTCCTCGTGGAAGAGTATATCTGTTATCATTACCTGAGACACAAGCAATGTCTAAATATGTACAAGAAAATCTGGACAAGGGGTTTAATTCATCCATCTACATCACCAGCAGGAGCTGTTTTTTTCTTTGTGGCAAAAAAAGATGGATCTCTTCGACTTTGTATTGATTATCGTGGACTTAATTCAATTACTCGTAAGGATAGATATCCATTACCTTTAATTACTGAACTCTTGGATCATATACAAGGAGCTAAAATTTTTACTAAGCTTGATTTAAGAGGCGCTTACAACGTAGTTAGAATTAAACTTGGTGATGAATGGAAAACAGCTTTTAATACTCGGGATGGACATTATGAATATCTAGTAATGCCATTAGGATTATGTAATGCTCCAGAGGTATTTCAAAACCTTATGAATGAAATTTTGAGAGATTTGCTTCATTCTTCAGTGATAGTCTACTTAGATGATGTACTTATTTATTCAAAGGATATTACTAAACATCGTTTCCATGTATGTCAAGTTTTGCAAAGACTTCGTGAACATCATCTATATGCTAAATTAGAAAAATGTCTTTTTGAAAAGGAATCTTTGCCTTTTTTGGGATATATAGTTTCTACTACTGGTATTCACATGGATCCAGAAAAGGTATCTGCTATTCGTGATTGGCCTCAACCTGTGGGACTTAAAACACTTCAACGATTTTTGGGATTTTCCAACTTTTATTGCAATTTTATCCCTCATTATTCCTTACATGTGGCACCTTTAACAGCTTTAACAAAAAAGGGGGCCAATGTAAAGGATTGGTCATCAGAGACTATCAAAGCATTTCAAGATCTAAAACTAGCATTTTTGGATGGTAGTTGTTTACACCATCCAGATCCCACTAGGCCTTTTGTAGTAGAGGTGGATGCTTCTGATATGGCTGTGGGAGCAGTACTCAGTCAAATATCTAACAAGGGAATATCATTACCTTGTTTGTATTTTTCCAAAAAATGTTCTTCTTCTGAAAGGAATTACAGTATCGGAGATAAAGAACTATTAGCTATTAAAATGGCTTTTGAAGAGTGGAGGCAATGGTTGGAGGGAGCTTTACATCAAGTAATAGTGTATACTGATCACTAGGGATGTGAATCGTTTTTTGACGATTTAAAATATCGTCCGATATATTTTAAATCGTCAAAAATCGTTAGGGCCATGATACAATACCAATTCCCCCGATTTATCATCAAAAAATCGTAAATCGGGGGAAGGGTGAGGGCAGGAAAACCGGCACAATAAAACCCCCTAAAAACCCACCCCCGACCCTTTAAATTAAATCCCCCACCCTCCTGAACCCCCCCCCAAATGCCTTAAATTACCTGGGGGTCCAGCGGCACACTAAAACCCCCTAAAACCCACCCCGGCACACTAAAACCCACCCCGACCCTTTAAATTAAATCCCCCACCCCAAATGCCTTAAATTACCTGGGGGTCCGTAGCGGCGGTCCGTAGCTTAAATTACCCCCGGGTCCGTAGCTAAATCGGGGGAAGGGGGAGAGCAGGAAATCCGGCACACTAAATCGTGGTGTCTTCAGCCGGCGCCATTTTGCAAAATGGCCGCCGCAAAATGGCGGCGGCCATAGACCAATACGATTCGACGCAGGAGGTCGTTCCGGACCCCCGCTGGACTTTTGGCAAGTCTTGTGGGGGTCAGGAGGCCCCCCCAAGCTGGCCAAAAGTTCCTGGGGGTCCAGCGGGGGCCCTGGAGCGATCTCCTGCCGCGAATCGTTTCCGTACGGAAAATGGCGCCGGCAGATCGACTGCAGGAGGTCGTTCAGCGAGGGTTCCAGAACCCCGCTGAACGACCTCCTGCAGTCGATCTCCTGCCGGCGCCATTTTCCGTACGGAAACGATTCGCGGCAGGAGATCGCTCCAGGGCCCCCGCTGGACCCCCAGGAACTTTTGGCCAGCTTGGGGGGGCCTCCTGACCCCCACAAGACTTGCCAAAAGTCCAGCGGGGGTCCGGAACGACCTCCTGCGTCGAATCGTATTGGTCTATGGCCGCCACCATTTTGCGGCGGCCATTTTGCAAAATGGCGCCGGCTGAAGACACCACGATTTAGTGTGCCGGATTTCCTGCTCTCCCCCTTCCCCCGATTTAGCTACGGACCCGGGGGTAATTTAAGCTACGGACCGCCGCTACGGACCCCCAGGTAATTTAAGGCATTTGGGGTGGGGGATTTAATTTAAAGGGTCGGGGTGGGTTTTAGGGGGTTTTAGTGTGCCGGGGGTGGGTTTTAGGGGGTTTTAGTGTGCCGCTGGACCCCCAGGTAATTTAAGGCATTTGGGGAGGGTGGGGGATTTAATTTAAAGGGTCGGGGTGGGTTTTAGGGGGTTTTAGTGTGCCGGTTCACGATTTTAACGATTTTAACGATACTCTAAACACCCAAACGGCGACGATACGATTCCCTCCCCCCTCCCAGCTGAAATCGATCGTTAAGACGATCGAGGACACGATTCACATCTCTACTGATCATAAGAACTTAGAATATTTATGTCATGCACAACGTTTGAACCCAAGACAAGCGCGATGGTCTTTATTTTTTAGTCATTTAAATTTTTTATTAAAGTATTGTTCTGCTACAAAAAATATCAGAGCTAATGCTCTTTCACGTATTTGTGAAATGGAAGATTCAGACAATATGACACAATTTATTATTGATCCTGCTAAAATCTTAATTGCAAGCAATAACATTTCTTGTGATGGTAAAATGGTAGTACCTTCACGATTGCGGAAACAAGTTCTTTCATGGGCTCATGATTCTTTAACTGCTGGACATCCTGGTAGGCTTCGAACATTAGAACTGATTTCCCATTATTACTGGTGGCCAAATGTTAAGTTGGATGTAAGAAGGTATGTTGAATCTTGCCCTACGTGTGCTAAACAAAAACCATTGCCAGGACAACCATGGGGATTATTACAACCTTTACCCATTCCAATAGAACCATGGACTCACCTTTTTATTGTGGATTTCCCTTTATCTGAAGGAAAACAAGTTAAATGGGTCACTGTGGATAGATTTTCCAAGATGGCCCATTTTGTAGCACTTAAGAAACTTCCTTCTGCTCCAGAACTGGCACAACTTTTTACTGAACATATCTTTCGGCTACACGGACTACCGTAACATATAAATTTCGATTGTGGAACACAGTTCACGGCAAACTTCTGGAGGGCTTTATGTAAAAAATTCAACATTCAATTAGATTTTACTACTGCGTATCATCCTCAAGGCAACGGACAAGTGGAAAGAGTTAATAGATCGTTAAAGACGTATTTACGATCATTTATAAGTGAAAGACAGGATAATTGGGTATCCTTGTTGCCTTGGGCGGAATTCTCTTACAATCATCACGTTCATTCAGCTTCAGGATTTTCACCTTTTCAGATTGTTTATGGAAAACAGTTGAAACCCCCATTACCTCTTTCATTAATGGTTAATTCACCGGCAGCTCAATCTACTGCATTACAACTTAAATCACTCTGGGATGCTACACGAGTTAATTTAATTCAGGCAATTTCTACAGCCAAGAAAACTACAGATAAACATCATAGAATAGCACCTATTTTTCAACCAGGAGAAAAGGTATGGCTTAGCACTCGAAACATACACCTTAAACTTCTATCTATGCGTTTAGCTCCAAGGTTTATTGGTCCATTTGCAATCGTGGAATGGATTGGAATGGTTTCTTATCGACTGAAACTTCCTTCTAATCTTCGGATACATAATGTATTCCATGTTTCCCTACTTAAGCCATTTATTTATTCTAAGTTCCATCGTAATACATCAAAAACAATTAGTACATCTGCAGATGCAGATACTATTTACCAAGTGCATGAAATTCTTGATGTGCGTTTTCATCAACGACGCTGGGAATATTTGATTTCTTGGGAAGGATTTGGATCTGAGGAGAACACTTGGGAGCCAGCTTCTAATATATTGGACAAATCATTGTTATATCAATTTCATCAAGATAATCCAAATAAACCCAGACCTTCTGGAAGAGGACGTAAGAAGGGGGGTACTGTTGTGTCCTTACCGCTGGTTCCGCTGGTTAGGGTGGGCTTTGCCAGGGCCTGGGTGGGTGGTTTTCAGTTTGGTTCATCGGCGCAGCATTCTGATTCTTTGCCGGCGCTGCGTCTGCGACGACCCGTGGCTTTCGACATCCTTGACGTCGGGAAACATGCACGCATGAGTGAGCGCGCATGTGCGTGGCATGCGCGTGCACGTTTCCTCAAATACAGCTGATATGGTTCTTGTTTTTATTTGTTTATGGATCCAGCTCATGGATCTCCACATGAAGGGGTTTATGGAATGGGTCTCGTGCTGCTGAAGATGAGAGGTATGTCAGCAGTTTGTTTTATTTCTGTTGGGCTCGTGCAGTATAGAATGTTGGGTGATGTTAGTTAGTGATATATTCTGCAGGGAAGCATTTTTGGTTGTCTTGGCAACTGTCTACAACCGTGAACGCTTCACTGCAGCTAGAGCTCTGCCCTTATTTTGCCTTGTTTGAAAGTTACCTGTTTTTACCATGTATTCACTTATTTTAAAAGTCTAGTGTTTTGTTCCTGGACTATGTTATTTTGAATAAATACCTTTGTGAGATTTAACTACGTAGTCAAGTTTTATCATCTATAAGGTCAGTTTCAAAGACTGTTGTTCTCAATCCATCTTCTGACTTATCTATCATAAGTCTGACTAAGAATCCACACACTGAGGGTCAACAGAGAGCGATGAAAGGTAAAAGAGGAGTTGATTTGTACAATGTACTCTCTACCAAGCTTGATTGAAAACTGTATGTAAAACTGACCCTCAAACTTACCCCATGCCCTAAACCTCTCCCCGAGTTAAAAGTACCCCCTCTTACAGTGATATAAATAGTAAATGTACATATTGCTCTCTACAGAAGTGATCTCTCTCTCGCTCTCCCTCTATCTAGCTTGTTTGCGATCAAGCTAGGTAGAGAGTAAATTGTACAAATCAAATCCTCTTTTACTTTTCAGCACTCCAAATGACAGAAAATCTTCACTGATGTCAATTTTGCTGTTCGTACCTCTGACTGTGTTTGTAAATCTGCCCCCAAACCTACCCCACCTCCCAAACCTCACCCTGAGTTAAAACCACCCCCTCTTAAAGTGGTATAAATAGTAAATTTACATATTGGCATCTCTCCCTTTCTCTCTCTCTCACATGTGTCCAAACCAACATGTGCCTGAAAAACCTTTTTCAGTCACTAACAGGGGCACGACACATTTACTGCTTTCCAGTACATATATTAGCACAAAAAAATCATTACGTTGATGTTGGAGTCTCTTCACCTCAAGCATGAGGTGTTCAAAACTGTTGCAGATGTGCACTGCTCAAACTTACAAACGCATTATTTTGATTCCTTTAATTTACCTTTTTGTAAACACTAATGTACAGATAAGGAGCTTGGACAGCTTACATTAAATTTTACCACTTTCATGTCTTCCAGAAAATATTGAGGGGTCATTTTTCAAACACTACTTAGCAAATACTTTGGACTTATTCAGCTAAGTGATTGCCACTGAATATCCAGCTATGCAACTTAGCCAGATAGTCGGTGGGTGGGCATAACTGGGCGGCATTACTTATCCAACTAACTTAGGTCTGGATTTATCAAAATGCACTAAATATTGCATGTGATAGGAAAAGGGGTGTGTTTTATGGTAATGGGCACTTTATTGCAATTTGTACTAGTACCTATGGCCAGCCTAGCTGTGAGAGAGAGAGAGAGCCATAATACCCTCATCTTAGGTAGGTATTTATATCTCTATAGGAGGCCCACCTAGTAACTTGAGGTGAGGTTTAGGTATTAGTGTAGGGTTTAGGGGCCACTTTGACATTCAAAATGAGACGTACGAACAGAACAATGCTCTCTTGTAAAGATTTGATGGCCTTCGGAGTGAGGAAAGTCACTCAAAGATGAGATTTGTGCAATGTTCTCTCAACCTAGCTTGATGGACTCTCTACCTGGGTAACATTATGGCATTATGGCTCAGTGGCATTGTCTGCTCTGGACTTCTCTTCTGGAAGCAGTGGAATCCAAATTTTTATAAGTAAATAAATATTGGCTGCTGAGTGTCCTCTCCTTCCTCACTCACCTGGATTTTTTCCTTCTTTCCTCTTCCTTCCTCTTCCCTCTCTTTACCTTTTCCCCATCCTATCCCTGTATTTCTCTTTCCCTTACACTATCTTTTCTTATCTCATTAATCCACGCACATGCTTACTAAAGTAGAAAGTCTTCACTCGAATGTTTCTGCTTTGATCAGAGATAGAGAGCCACAAATTCCCACTTCTGCTCTAATTAGTAATGTAGCATCACCATTTCCTGTTTTTCCTCTGATGGATAATATAGGGATACCACTCTGTGCTCTTCCACTTTTCAGTGATACAGAGTCGCTACTCCTGCTCTGATCAGGGGAATAGAGCTGCCATTTTCTACTCCTTCCCTCACTGCTGCCACAAAGCTGTTCCTTTCGAGCTGGGGTTGCCAGCACTTCCTGGGTCCACAATTTGGGGAATTTATCAGTGTTTATTGTACCAAACAAAACTGGGAAAAATCAACAGAAAAAAAAACCTCATTTCTTTCCACTGATTTTCTCCCATGTTTGTTTGTTAGTGTAAATACTGATAAATTTGAGGTCTAAAAAAAATAAAAACTGAAAATAAAAGTCCCTAACAATATGCCAAAAACAGTCATTGCATAGGAATAAGATGGAGCTCCAGAAGCAAACAGAATTGGTCTGAAAACAGGGAGTTGGAAGTGCATAAGGAATGAAAGAAAACACCTGTGTAAGGGAAATTGTTCTTAGAAGAGACAGGAAATATGGAGATGGGATCAAAAACAGAGTGAGAGGTGGAGACAGTGCTAAAGACACGGGATGTGAGAAAAGAGAACAGTGCTCTGGAATTACAGAGATTAGGACCCTGACAATAGTGTAAATCAAGAAGTAATACTGGCCTGTCCATGAAAGAAAAAGCAATTTATTTATTCTACTTTATATTTGTTATTGATTTCCATAAAATTTTCCCAGCAAACCAATGTTGTATATCTAGTGAAAAATGACTGCTTTGAGCTCTCAATGAGGACAAACCACAGTTAATTTGCTATGTACTCTGTTCAGCTCTAAAAATAAGTGACTTTGTCAAGTGTGTTGAGAAAATTAGATGTCGAACTCTAAACCATGTGGAACTGACAGATGATAAACAATAGATCCTGTGTTGTCTACAGTGGACACGCCAATCATCTGGTGATAGGAGCAGGGAGAAAACGACAAGAGAAGAGCAACATTAAAAGCCATCCTGCATCATGATTTTTTAAAATCCTCAATAACAATTATCACTGAGTCATTTTTTTCTGCTGCATAACTGACAAGTAAATTATCATGTCTGTACCTGCATGTTGCTTTACTTCTTCACCTTTCTAAGAGTAAACAATAAAGGAGGAAGCAAATGACTTGCTGTCTCAAACAACAAAAGAAACACTTGTCTCTCAAGGTACCTTGCTGTTTGTTCTTTATTAAGAAGACTCTCCCATTATTATCTCTAGCAACAAAAAAAAAAGTGAATAATTGGGCAAAAATGGTAGCTTAAAATCAAGATACCTGGAAACTGTGAAGATTGAGATTCATTTGTAAGTATTGTGTTTCTCTGTTTTTCTTTTACTACTCTTTATATTTCTTTTTCTTAGAAACATTTTAAAAAATGTTATTTCATGAAATTTTTCATATTTTTAATAGAGTGCTGCTGTAGCATCTTCTACGATTTCATATTTAAATGAAATGGCAACAAACTGCTTACCCAACATGGCTCTTGTAATCTTTCAAAGATACGATTCTAGCTTCTAGATAAAATAGAAGAATAGCAGAAATGAAACTATTACCTTTACCATTAAGTATGTTTAATTTATATCAACTTTCCAACAGCGACAAGAATAAGAGTAGAGCCCATATTGATATCTGTTGATCTCCATATATTTTCTAGGTTTTCTCCCTCAGTCCTGGAAATGTACATAAGTTGAATACTGTAGGAAGTCAGATTTTGTTCATTCTTTGAGGCTAGTTTTAAAAGTGTATTTCACAATGAACAGTAAACTCAAGATCCTTAAAAATTACTAGAATTGCTGTTAAAGGAGATTTTGCAATTGTTTTTATTTAGTTTACACACTTTGTATGAAATCTACACCTGCCCTCTGCTTTCCCAGACATGTAGCTCATTTTCCTGCTATTTTGTTCTTTTTTCTCCATCTTGTAAAATCCTGCTTGGCATCTCTTGCTCCTGAAAGGATGATTGATAATTGCCTCATGTCAATGAGGTAAAAGGTACAACTGTCAGCTTCATGTGAAGAACACAATTCTTTGGCAAGATTTAGAATATTCTGTGGCAATTGTGCTGTACATTTGCATGTTAAATCATGTGCATTTGAATTTTATCTTATACAAAGTTTTTTTTTTATGACATTTCATGTCCATCCAGTGTATTTGGTTCCTTTTTATATTTGGGTTTTTGGGGGCGTGGGATAGAAACCTTAATGACTGATTTTAGAAATGAAAGAGGGGGATAGAGAATGGGGGAATGGATCTTAGGGAGTAGAGGCATAGGGATAGGGGATGAAGGAGAAATGGGGCATGTGGATGAGGAGGAAAAGGAGGATTAAGGCATAGATGGAGAGGAAAATGGGAAATCAAAGAGCAGAGGGAGGGAAGATTGTGAGCAGAGGGACGAGAGGAGAGGGTAATGTGGAGGAGGAGACTGAGTACAAGAGAAAGAAAACCACTCATATACCCCTTCAACCAACACTGATCCCTTCTCTCACTCATATATCCACTCCTGTCATCTCACTATTCCTGCAGTCCCTGCACTCTCTCTCAATATTCTCTCTAATCCTTACTCATAGCTTTCCCTCTCTTGAAACCCCTTCAATCTCCGAACTTGCAGGCCAATACAGTAAAGTGCGGCCGCGGTTACTCTGCTTCTAACCCGCTTTCTACTCACAATTTGGCCGCGTTAGTCCAACCTGCGATTCACTATCCCTTTTAACCCTCCTTACCGCCTCTTTAAATCAACAGGTAACGCTTTCCGCCTGCGGCATGTATATGAGATGTAAACGATCGGATTAGCTATTCCCTCCCATACAGTAACGCGCACCCCAATTATTGCTTTTTAAACCTGCAGTTTTGCCGCGCGTTTAACCTGCTAATTGACCGCCCTACCCCTGCGTTAGTGTGGAGCGTCAGGCAAGCCGAGACGAAATTTCACGGGCCACGGAGCAGCCCCAGCCAGCTCCACTTCACTGCCTGACCCCTCACTTCCCGGGACAAGACCAAAGTGAATCGGGCAAACTTTCCGCCAGTCCCTGCTCACCTGCCCTGGCCACGTCTATCTCCCATGCTGACAGCTCCGGAGCAGCCCCAGCCAGCCCCACTTCACTGCCTGCCCCCCTCACTCCCCAGGACAAGACCAAAGTGAATCAGGCAAACTTTCCGCCAGCCCCTGCTCACCTGCCCTGGCTGCGTCCATCTCCCGCGCTGACAGCTCTGGAGCAGCCCCAGTCCTCTCTAGAGATGTGCTTCGTTTTTTCCTGCCGGGTCGTTTTTTGACTCGGATACTTCGTGGTAAATTTCGGGTTTCCTCGTCCCGTTTTTCGAAAAAACGAAATGAGGAAACCCGAAACCGGGCCAAAAAACGAAACAGCAAAGGAATCTTTAAAAAAAACCACCCCAAGCATTTAAAATTCTTTTTTTACATATCTATCACTACCCCCCCCCCCCCCATCCCGATCCCTCCCCAAGACTTACAAAGTAGATCCCTGGTGGTCCAGCGGGGTCCCGGGATCCATTTGCCCTCCTCCGTGCCCATGTTTCTGCAGCCGTGCTCTTTAAAATGGTGACGCGCAGCCTCTGAACACCATGTCACAGGGGCTACCGGCGCCATTGGTCAGCCCCTGTCACATGGCCATGGGGTCAGGAGCCCCCCTTCTGACCCCCCCAAGGCTTGCCAATAATCTCTGGGGGTCCAGCGGGGGTCCGGGAGCCATTTCGTTGTCGGCTGCCAGTAATCAAAATGGCGCCGATAGCCTTTGCCCATATTATGTCACAGAGGCTTTCGGCGCCATTGGTCAGCTCCAGTCACATGACAGGAGCACAAGATGGCGCCGATGGCCATGTGACAGGGGCTGACCAATGGCGCCGGTAGCCCCTGTGACATGGTGTTCAGAGGCTGCGCGTCACCATTTTAAAGAGCACGGCTGCAGAAACATGGGCACGGAGGAGGGCAAATGGATCCCGGGACCCCACTGGACCACCAGGGATCTACTTTGTAAGTCTTGGGGAGGGATCGGGATGGGGGGGTGGTGAACTATAGTTAAGGTAAATGTTTGGGGTGGTTTGGGGTGGGTTTTAATAAAAAAAAAAAAAAAAAGTGTGCCCCTCCCCCAGGCAAACCCGAAAACCGAAATTTCCCCGAAAGTCGGGGAAAATTCTTTTCGGGTTTCGGGCCTCCGAAAAAAACCCGAAGTAGGAAATTTCGGGCAATTTCCTACTTCGGGCGAACAACGAAGCACATCTCTAGTCCTCTCACCCCTCCTCCCGGGGACAGCCGGCGGTGAGAGCGGGCACTCCCCATGGCTCCCTATTCTCTAAAAGGTAATGTGCACGCCGTGACCTTGGACGTCGCATGCCGTGACCTCGTACGTCCAGCCGAGGTTAAAAACAATTCACTTCAAGAGTACAAAGGACAGAAGAGTTGTACCCGGTGTTCGGTTTGTTCATATGTGATAGAGGGAACGGTATTTTCACATGATTCTATTCCGTATCCGTTCGAACTAAGAGGTAGTTTTGATTGCGGCTCTAGTCAAGTGGTGTATGCGGTCCAATGTCCGTGTTCTAAATTGTATATTGGACACACTATATTACCGGTTAGAACTCGGATCATTCAGCACAGGAGCTGTATAAGTACCGGTAAAATGGAAGCGCCTTTAGTACGTCATTGGGTAGAGGCATCGCATACCATTGAACAAATAAGGTTTACTGTTCTTAAACAGTTATTGTGCCCCCGGGGAGGCAATGTTTCTTTACAACTACGACAACAAGAGCAAAGATGAATTATTCAATGGGGTACTCTTATCCCCCGCAGGTTAAATTCAAAAATCGAATGGGAGGCATTTTACTAGTAGTATCAAGCAGTGGTCTGCTTCCGGACAAATAGTAGTGGATTGGTGGAGAAGAGGGGTGTGGAGTATGTGGAACCAATGGGTGGATTTTACGTCCTTTAACGTAATAGGGATTGGCTAGAATTGAAGCAGATGGTCAATATTTAAGGAACGGGTGACGGGGCGCGTTCACCGCATCTTTAATATCATAGGAGTAACGTTGGAGTTACCGGTGAAAGTAAGTTTGTAGGCTTTAAAGTTTTGGGGGGTAAGGTTGTTTGAAGGTAGAGTGAGATTTAATGGTTCCCATATATGTAATTCTTTATTTTTTAGTTTGAATGTGAAGCTCATTTAGCGCTACTGGAACGGCAAGAATGGCCAACTCAAAAAGGAAAGCCGTGTTGGTTAGATACCACATCTTAAAATACAACAGGGAGGTTCCAACGGTTCTGAAAATTTTTTAAAAGTGAGTAGGATGAGAAGCGGGTTTCAAGAGTGTGAGGTCAAAATTCCTAGCGGAGTATTACAGTACATTTTCATGGGTGCTCGAATAATGGTTATATCCATAGCACTAGTATAGTATACAGTCAGGTTTCTGCGGGACTGTGGTAGGCAGTAGGGGTGGTAAAACATGGAGGGATTGAGCAACTTGAGGGTTGGGTAACTGGTAGTCAAGAGAGCAGAGTTAACAGTCCGGTAAGGATGAGGGACCGATAGTTTAAAAGGTTAACATATTGGTGATTTGTGTTTAGGGTGAGAACTGCGAGATATAATTGCATAAAAGTTGGATTTCGTGGATAGTGATGACAGCAGTTCATGAAAATAAACACAGGTAACATCTTGTAGAGATACACAAATTACAGTCAAAAAATTGTTTCAAAAAATGTTATTGAGTAACAGTAATTTTAAAAGACATTTTTAGTTTTTGATTCAATTTTCATTCAATATATTTGACATGAGGTATTTTTCAATACAGATAAACAAGATACAGATACAATATATAGTTGTAGATGCAATGAAGATCATGAGTGCCCTTATTGGAATGGCAAAGAATATATAGGAGTGTTGTGAAAGATAGATCATTGATTCAACAGTACATATATTCCCCTGAAGAAGCCAGAAGGTGAAACGAGGGCCCGGTTGGGATAGATAAGAACTGTTAATAACAACATTAGTGTCAAGCACTTTGTGATTATCCAGAGTTGTTAAATAGAAATATTGGTACCATGTATTTTTATTCAAATTTGCTAATATAAAGTTGAGTTATATCAAGTTGTATAAAATTACACAAATGTTTATTATTATAATATTCAAAGTAAATATTATGTAATCCCTATTTTGCAAATATTGCACAAAGTGAGAATGGTGTGGCTGAGTATGAATGGATGATGATTTTAGTGAGGTAGAGATGAGATGTGTCATTTTATGATAGTCTGACTTTGTTATAATTGTTGGTATAAAAATTAAATAAAGGAAATATTAGTGAGAACAAAATTGTGCTTTTATTCCACGCTGCAATGAGTGTTTGGGGTTGTTTTATATATATTGAAAAGCAATGGTCCAAGTACAGATCCCTGACGCACTCCACTGTTTACCCTTTTCCACTGAGAAAATTGACCATTTATAACTACTCTCTGTTTCCTGTCTTTTAACCAGTTTGTAATCCATGAAAGGATATTGCCTCCTATCCCATGACATTTTAGTTTTCTTAGAAGCCTCTCATGAGGGACTTTGTCAAACGCCTTCTGAAAATCCAAATACACTACATCTGCTGGTTCACCTTTATCTACATGTTTATTAACCCCTTCAAAAAAATGAAGCAGATTTGTTAGGCAAGACTTCCCTTGGGTAAATCCATGTTGACTGTGTTCCATTAAACAATGTCTTTCTATATGCTCTACGATTTTGATCTTTAGAATAGTTTCCACTATTTTTCCTGGCACTGAAGACAGGCTCACCATACTATAGTTACCCGGATCGCCCCTGGAGCCCTTTTTAAATATTGGGGTTACACTGCCCACCCTCCAGTCTTCAGGTACAATAGATGATTTTAATGATAGGTTACAAATTTTAACTAATAGATCAGAAATTTCATTTTTGAGTTCCTTCAGTACCCTAGGATGCATACCATCCAGTCCAGGATATTTACTACTCTTTAGTTTGTCAATCTGGCCTACTACATCTTCCCAGCTCACAGTGATTTGTTCAGTTCGTCTGACTGATTGCCCTAGAAAACCATCTTCGGAACTGGTATCTCCCCAACATCCTCATTAGTAAACACAGAAGCAAAGAATTTATTTAGTCTTTCTGCAATGACCTTATCTTCCCTAAGAGCCCCTTTAACCACTCAGTCATCTAATGGTCCAACCGACTCCCTCAAAGGTTTCTTGCTTCGGATATATTTAAAAAGGTTTTTATGAGGTTTTGCCTCTATGGCCAACTTCATTTCAAATTGTTTCTTCGCCATTGATGTTTTACACTAAACTTGACAATGCTTATGTGTGATCCTATTTTCTTCAGATGGATCCTTCTTCCAATTTTTGAAGGATGCTTTTTTGGCTAAACTAGCCTCTTTCACCTCACCTTTTAACCATGATGGTAATCGTTTTGCCTTCCTTCCACCTTTCTTAATGTGTGGAATACATCTGGACTGCACATCTAGGATTGTATTTTTAAACAATGTCCATGCCTGTTGAATACTTTTAACCTTTGCAGCTGCACCTTTCAGTTTTTTTCTATTTTCCTCATTTTATCTAAGTTTCCGTTTTAAAAGCTTAGTGTTAGAGCTGTAGATTTACTTATTGTCCCCCTTCCAGTTATTAGTTTAAATTTGATCATGCTATGATCACTATTGACAAGTGGCCCCACCACCATTACCTCTCTCATCAAATCCTGCATTCCACTAAGGTTTAAATCTAAAATTGCTTTCTCTCTTATTTTTTCCTGAACCAATTGCTCCATGAAGCAGTCATTTATTACATCCAGGAACTTTATGTCTCTAGTAAGTCCTGATGTTACATTTACCCAGTCAATATTGGGTGGCAAGATGAAAAAGGATGGCCAAAAGGCAGGGGCATGGTGCTGTAGCCCCACTGGGTTAGAGTTGCTGGGCCTCAGACTTCTGAGAAGTTCCTTGGAGAGGGGGCAGGATTTAAGCAATTGGTTGAGGAGAGGATAAAAGCAGGGTAAAATCAAACTTAAGGATTGTGGAGGAAAAGCAGGGCAGGCACAGTGACTCAGTGGGAGAGTAGGGGAAGAATTGGACTCAGGAGATAGGGGGAGAGCAATTGAACAATGAGGACTCAGAGACCTTGTAAGAGTTTGGACTCTTACTCGGAGAATGGGGACTTGAATATAGAGTTGGAGGGAACGAAGCAGAGGCTTGGGACTCAATGGGGACTCAGCAACTGAGTGGAGGAGTGAGATTGGATTTTGTTGAGTAGACTGTGTGATGGGGTTCATTATTGCTATGAATGACCTAGATGTAAACCACTGCCCTGTCTTGAAGATACCTTCCTGCTATTAAAGTTGTTATTAAAATAGTGTTGTTGCTAAGCCACTATAGTACCTTACAATGTAACACAAGTGACAGTTACAATGCTTTCCTCCCTGTTGGATTTCCCCCCCCCCCCCAAAAAAAAAAAAAGGGGGAATAGAGTTCTGAAACCCACCCAAAGTCTCCCAGGTCAAGAGGAGCGTCATGGATAAAATCAAGGAATAAATCACTTGAAAATTTAAAAAAATGTAACAATGTTTCTTTTTAATATATTATGCAGTATCAATGTTTGATATATAAGAATAATGTTTGATATGTAGTAACAATGCCTTTCTTATAGAAACAATGCTAAACAACAAATAATTATTAAAATCTGTTCTATGTTTTACTTTCTTTCAGGCTAAAGCTATTGCTTCAACAGTCTATCTTGACATCAGCATTCTACATTCCACAGTATAATATAAAATAAGTATTAACACAATTATAACTTTTACTTTACTTTACTATTTCTATCTTGTAGCCTTAAGAAATTAGTCCTTTTTTATATTCAGAATACTACTAAAGAGTTCACTGGTGACGGTCTAAATAGTGCTTTAATGGTAAGTATAGTGATTCTCCCTTTTGTTTTCAGTCTTTTCCTCTGTTTGTCTTTTCTAATCTCCTTTCCTGTTGTCTTTTTCTTTCTCTTTTGTTAGGGTTCTCTTTTTCTGTAATTCACTATTAAACAGATCTGTATATTAAGGTATGTACACACTTATCTTAAATGTTCTGTTCTTTGTTGTTGATTTTTTGATTCACCGGCTTTGTTTCTTGCTCCTTGGCACCTACTGCCAATCACTTTACAAAATCAATAAAAGAGTCTAACTCCCTTTCTCCCCTTTATCTTCTGATAACTATGTGTTCCCTAGCATGTAATGTCTTCAACTTCTTAGTATACTGATCACACTAATAAAACAAATGATAATTACAAAGTCCTATCTAAACTGGTCAGGAACAAAATGGTGTCTCTAATTTTAATCTAAGTTGTTCTCTTTTCTTTACATTTTGTCCTGCAGTTAGGGTATGTATTTTCCTTATTTAGTGAAATTTTCTTTCTTTATGGGTACACTTTTTATATAGCTATTATCCCTTGAACCAATTGTAACTTCTCCTTAGCATATAGTTGAGAAGTCTTAATCGTATCCAGATTCTTGGCCCAGGGACTAGTCTTGTACCCTAGACTCTTCTCTGCTCTCCAGCTTCAAGGAATCTTTCCTTATCAAACAGAGTGTCTTATCTACAATTCAAGTGTCTCAGGTATCCTACTCACATTCTCAAACCATACCTCACACTCACACCCTATTCTTATCATTACTGAGAGTATTCACCACGGGTCAACATTTAAATGAAAAAATAAGATAATACACATACACACTACACTCATTCCTGGGATTTTGTATTGTTCTTGTCAGTTATTGTTATTGTCTGAGCACTT
This sequence comes from Rhinatrema bivittatum, assembly GCF_901001135.1. Lineage (NCBI taxonomy): Eukaryota > Metazoa > Chordata > Amphibia > Gymnophiona > Rhinatrematidae > Rhinatrema > Rhinatrema bivittatum. The sequence goes on from NC_042617.1 coordinate 434,383,083, forward strand.
TTATGGCATATTGAGAAGAGCACTGACATATTGCTTCCTCCCACTTTACTTTGCAGCTCAGTTTTGTGTCTAATTCTAAACTGTCTCTTTCTTACCTAGACTGTTCTATGTTGTGGGTCCCATCCGCGCTTTCCCGCCACCAGACCCCCCTACCTCCTCCACTTTGCCGGCGCAGGGTCCCAATCATGGCGGGCAGCAGCGCACAGGATGCGGCGCGACTGCCTCCGGACATTGGGGAGCAGCATTGGTAAAGATGCGGCAAGTCCCGCCTCTTAAAGGGGCCATGACGCCAAGACCAGGCTGGCCCCGGAAGATGACATCATCAGCCAGGGGGATTTAAACTCCCTCTGAAGAATGGAAGTCGCCTTTGCAACAGGTTCCAGTGGTAGTCTGCTGTTCTTCTGGTTTTCCTGTCTTCTGGCTTGACTCGCCTGTATTGGACCTTTGCCTCAATTTGGACTTCGTCGTTCGCTGCCTGCCCCGACCTGTGGTTTGGATTTCTCTGTCTTCTGGCTTGACTCGGAGTGGAACCCGGACTGTGTTGTTTTGCCACCTGCCTTGGACCCTTGCCTGGACCTCGGACTGTGTTGTTTGCCGCCTGCCTTGGACCTTTGCCTGGAAACCGGACTGTGTTGTTTTGCCGCCTGCCTTGGACCCCTGCCTGGAACTTGGACTGTGTTGTTTGCCACCTGCCTTGGACCTTTGCCTGGAACCCGGACTGTGTTGTTTGCCGCCTGCCTTGGACCCCTGCCTGGAACTCGGACTGTGTTGTTTGCCGCCGGCCTTGGACCCTTGCCTGGAACCCGGACTGCATTGTCTGCTGCCTGCCTTGGACCCTTGCCTGGAACTCGGACTGTGTTGCTTGCCGCCTACCTTGAGACCCCTTGCCGGATTGTGCTTCAGTACATTCCACCTTCCGGAGATGAGCACACCTAGATGCTACTGGTGGGTGTCATCCCTTGTCCAGGACCAAGGATCCACTATCATAACATTCTATATCTGTTCCCTGTGATATCACTGGGGTTTACTTTATTCTATATTGACTAATTATCCTCTATAACGCTAATGACAGTAATTCTTAACCCCTGGTAAAGATATGTGTGTTGGAAAACAATTTTATATAACTATTCTTTGTCTTAACTAATATTGGTTATTTTTAAAAATGTAAGTGCTTTTATCATTCTGATAAAGCCTATGCTGACAACTTCACTGGTTGTGAGTTAAGCCATCATGATGCAATCCCTAGATACAGTCTCAGAATTTCTCTGCATCATCATGTCGGTCCTAGTTTTTAAGGGATGTCTTTGACCAGTCCACCGGTTCCAGGGGTGGGCAAACACTACCAGTATTCAAATTTCTGTAATCTTTTTCTTCTAAAACTGTTCTTAGAATTTTTTTAAGATGGCAATGATGTTTCCCAAATTCAGTTAATCCCCTATTGGTTATTATTGGTATTTAAAACTGTTTCCTGACTTGTGTTAGGCTTTTAAAATTATCCTTAAAAATTTGAAAATTTATTCTCCCAAACTCTGCTTGGTCAAGAGCCTTCAGGATTCCGTTTGGTTCCCACTTTTGAAATTATCCACTTTTTAGGCATTTAAAGAATTCTTTATACCACAAAATGAGCAGTGTTCCTATTGGGATGAAATCCCATTTTTAAATTGGCTCCTAAACTAGGGAGGAGGGGTCAGTCAAGAGGCCAAGGTCCCCTCACCTGGCCATCATCTTTAGTTATCCCTAATTTTATATATTTATCTTGTTTTTAATAAAAATTGAAGGCCTCCCCCAGACTACTGATATTATTGATGATGTCAGTGAGTAGTCCTGGCCATCCTTAGTGCATTGTCAGTGGCAGGCAGGATGAGACAACAGCATTTACACAATCCAAGGCATAGCTGAAGGAGGAGGATGCCAGTGATTGATAACATAGCTGCCTACTGCTGGTCAGCTTTTCAGTTTTTGTTTTGCACTCTGACCTGTAGCCTCCAGCAATCACCCATTGTCAGGGAAATAAGGCTGCTTCAGTGGAGAGATGCTGCTCTTCCCACTCCAGCCCCTTCTCCCTCAACATGGATTTCCTTTTGCTGTATTTTTTTCTTCTCGGCATCTCTCTCAACATGACAGAAATACAGATTGAGCCCAGGTCTTGACAGCAATCCAATGCTTCATATCCTAACTCAGGCCACTTATCCCTACATCATGGGCTCCTCCTGCTGATACAGCATTGGCCATAGGCCCCTTCTCTTTCCCAGCCTTTCTATCACAGGTACTCGCGGGTCAGGCCCCCTCTCACAATCATGGCAGTCAGCGTTCATTACAATCCTTTATCACTGGGCCTCCCTTTGAATTCAGTACCACTTAGGCCTCCTTAATGAACATCACAGCTTGGGCTATGCATGTTGGACCACCTCCCTATACCCCAATGTCACCTCTCTCTCACTGCCAGACCCCCAAGCTCCCCTGCCCACAGCCACAGCTAAATATTTTAATTTATTTGTATCCTGGATCTATCTACATCCCCCCTTACTTAAGATGCAATGTTGTCCTCAACATTCATGCCATTACTCTAATTTTCATTTATACCTTACACATACATTCATCAAGCTAAGGCTTAGTTTCTCTATAAGCAATACGTTACACTAATTTCAGTGAAGTTCTCAGTGTTTTGCTCATTTAAAACACATGTGGTTGAAAAGTAACTTTTCTAATGTAATAATGTATTAGAACAGTTGTTCAATCATCTTTCTTTATACCACCAGCTTAGCTCTCTCCTCTAATACATTTTATAATTATGAGTTAAATACCTTGAGGGCTTTTCTTTATTTATCCTGCTCAATATTCTGGGCTGTTGGATGAGTTCTGGATTCTCCTCCTCAATGAAATTCCCAAAGGATTCCAACCCTGCACTGTCACCTATGTATATTTCCATTTCCTCTTGTTTTCATGGAGATATCTCTGCCGGTGAACTTTCTGATACTAAGACACATAGAGTTTCCATTTCCATTTATCTTCTTTCTTTCAGTGATATCTAGTATTTCTTTTTGACCTCTTTGACTCTTTTTACTTGATTGTAACCCATTTTTTTATGTTGTATATTTTTCCAATTTTCCGTTATCTTTCCTTATACTTTATGGGGCAGATTTTTAAAAGTACGCGCGCATACTTTTGTTTAAGCAACCGGCTCAAACAAAAGTACGCCGGATTTTAAAAGATAAGCACGTAGCCGCACGTATCTTTTAAAATCTGGGGTCGGTGCAAGCAAGGCTGTGCAAAATCAGCAGCCTGTGCGCGCTGAGCCACGCAGCCTGCCTCCGTTACCTCCGAGGCCACTCTGAAATCGGAGCGGCCTCAGAGGGAATTTTCTTTCCAGTGTCCACCACCTTCCCTTTCCTTTCCCTAACTAACCTGCCCCCCGGTCCTAACTAATTCCCCCCCACACCTTTATTTCAAAAGTTATGCCTGCCCGAGGCAGGAGTAACTTGCGTGCATCGGTGCACCATGTTCCGGTGCGGGGGCTGGTCCGGATGCTGCATCCATGCCCCCAGAATGCCCCTGGGCCAGAACCACATCCACGCCCCAGAACGCCCCGATGACATGCCGGCTGCGACACGCTGCCCAACACCACACCCCCCCCCCCCCCCCAAGAAAGCCCCGGGACGTACGTGTGTCCCTGGGCTTGCATGTGCTGCCAAGCCTATGCAAGATAGGCTCAGCGCCCACAGGGGGTAGAAGGGGGCAGCTTTTCAGGGGTTACACGCATATCTTACACGTGTAACCCTTTGAAAATCTGCCCCTATGTGAGTATAGTTTCCTTTTAAGTTCTCTTCTATTTCTGTATTATGCCAGAACAGTATTGTAATAACAATAATCTGTCTCTGTTTCTTTCTCCTTCTCTTTATAAAATCAAATATTTCATCATCAATATCCCATATGACTAGATTTTTTGAAGCAAGGAATTTCATAGGTACTAACCAGGACTTATATAACTCTTCTGTTATCTCAAATTTATCATTTGTGAAGAAAAATTTGAAGGAAGAATAGTCAGCTATGACTGTCTTTAATTATCTAACTACTACCTTAAACAATGTACCAGCTATGTCTAATTACATGATGGAGTATTCACTGAACTTGCATTCTACAACTACTTCATCTCTATGTTGCGCTCGGGGATACACCCCTATCCTGTGGCAGTACAGGGACTATCCACAGGGGGCGGAGCATGAAAGGAGACAGAGGCAGTGTAGAGCTTCCGCACTGGAAGCCCGAGATCCCCCTGGGAGGAGCCCGTAGGGACACGGGCCACTTGGACTTTGGTGGGCCTCGCAGGGTCTCCTGGAAGAGTATAAATCTGGCATGCCCACAGACACTAGAGGAGCGCTATCGGGTTCGAGGCTGGAAACAAGTTGGAGGAGAGCAAACAGAAATAGAGATGGTGAGGAAAAGGCTAGGGACAAAGCCAGAATAAAGCAAGGTCAGGCGAGCAAGGTCAAAGTCCAGGAATTTGTCTGAGGAGTGGTCAACAAAGCAAGAGTCAAGATCCAGAGGTCAGGCAAGGTCAAAGAGCAGGCAGAGGTCTTGGGCAGGTGGCAGGCAGGTCAGTAACAAGCTGAGGTCTTTAGCAGTAAGTCAGTCTGGGGTAAGACCAGGGGGATGAACAACGAACACTGGAACAAGCAGGGCAAGGAAGCAGGTAAAAGCAGGAATGGAACTGGAACAGAAGGATCCTGGAATGAGACTAGGAACAAGCAGGCAGGAAAACAAGCAATGGCAATCTCAGGAACAAACCGACCCAATTGCCAAGGCAAGGAAGTGAGGTCAGGAACTTCCTTTTAACATGAGTTCAATCAGGGTGCGCCACGGAACTAGGCCCCACCTTGGAACCTACATCAGGGCGGCTGGTCCGCGCGTGCGCAGGGGTGTGGCTAGCTGCTGAGATGCCGAGGTCCGGCATGAGGCCTGGTGTGCGACCGAAGGCCCAGCGACCACTGCCGTGGGACGCCGGGGCCTAGCTGGACTTGCAGGGAGACAGGACCGGGACCCACTGTGTGACCCCGAAGGTGAGCGGTCCCATGCACGGGACGACCACGGGTTGGGCACGTAACACTCTATTTCTCTGTTCCCAGGAAGAATCAGTGTAGCTTAGTATAAACACTTTTTGGTAGTAAATTAGATTCTTTCCAACCCTATCACTAAATATGATATCAATTTCTTTTATTTTGAGACTTTCTATATTCTTTTCTGAGCATTGTTCTTTTATTTCTACCATTTCTTTTTCATTTGTTATCCTTTAAACTGCTTTCCCTGTCTCATCCTGGTTTTCCTTGACCTCCTTAGCTTTAGCAATTCACTCTGTTTCCTAATTGCTTTCTCCATTTTCAATCTTTAACTCCTACTCTGTATTTTTCAATGTCTCATCCATCTCCTTTAAGTAAGAAATGGTGTGTCCTCTTCTTTGTACTTGTGCTTTGTACTTGTGCTTTCGATACTATTGAACATGTTATTGTCTTTTTCAGTCTTTTTATTCTCTCTAGTGTGTCTATAATTATACTCTCATTTCTTTCTGAAACTGTAAAATCTCATTCTATATTTACTTCAAATTCAAGCTTTATATCTACTCTTACTTGCATGTTATGAATTATTTTCTTCTTATTCGAGGGTCTTTCTTTTTCCATAACCTCTGCTGTAGATGCAATTCTTTTTCTGGTGTCTTTCCTTTTCTTGCAGTTATCCTTTATTTTTTTAGCTTCAGTTACAATACCTATTTCTTCTCCAGATTGCAGTAGGTATTCTTGTACCCCTTTATCCTTATAGTAAGACTCTATATATTCCATAGTCTTATCTACCTGTTCTTCTGTATCTCTTTTTGCTGAAACTGAACAGGTACTATTTTTTCACAGTCAGCGTCTTTCATTTTTGGTATTTCATCTGTCCACTCTTCATATCTTTTTTTTTTCTCTCAATAACCTTCTCCCCAATGACCTCCTGAGCTGTTTACAGTGCTCTCCATGTATTACCTTTACAATGTGCTCCTGTCGACTTTTCCCTCATCCGTCCCCGGTTGAGGAACCGTCGTTCCCTGTAAATAGTTACCCAGTTTCCATATGTTCATGTTTTTCTCTTGTATGCATAGTTTACTGTTCCATGTAATGGCACTGCCAAAACGTTCTATGTAATGACACTGCCAAAAAGTTTTTAAGTTATCTGTAAACCGACACGATGTGCAAACGGTTGTCGGTATATAAAAACCTATAAATAAAATTAAATTAAATATCTGTTCAGTGTCTTTTCTACTTTATTTTCCTGTATTTCTTTTTGTAGGGCGGCAATTTCTTTGTCTCTCTTCTTGATGCTCAAAGAAAGTTTCTGCATTTTGCTTCTCAGAATATCTCCCTCATATTTAAGTGTCATTCTATCCTGATCACTTTCATCAATTCTCTCTTTCATTGTCATCACTTCAATGTCTCTTTCCTGCAGGATTTATTTCATTTGGGAACAATCCTTTTGTTGCATCTTATGTTCTATTAATCTTTCTACCAAAGTTATCAGCATCTGGATCTGTTGATGTAGGGACTTCTCTGAGCATGTTAATGTCTCTTGTGAAGAGTTTGCCTGTGCCTTCTCTTGTTGTTCCCATCCTTTCAGAGACTCCACCTCATTTGTTCATTCCTGCAGTGTGGACTTAATTTGTGTCAATTCTTTACAGAGTGCAATTTCTTGGTTCTCCTTTTCCACTTTATACAAGTGTACTTTTTGTTGCTGGGACTCCAGTTGGTTCAACATATGTGTGAGTTCCTGTATCATTATTTGTAGTTTTTGTCGCTTTGTCTCCTGTTGTCCCTTATATTGCTGTAGTTCAATACATTTCTGCTACTGTGCTTGTTTTTCTGTTTCTCATCTAACATTGCTTCCCAATATTCTCCATCTCTGGTATATTTTATAGAAGTATCTCATTCTCTTAGATTTTGCTTTCCATTAGACTGCCTTTCTTTCCTTTTGGGATGCCTTGGCTTTGTTTTCTCAATAGGCTGTACACATTTACCCATGTTTCTCTCTTTTGCTTATAAATTATTTTTCTTATGGGTAGGCTCTCTTAAGTTTTCTCTTTCAGCCCAAAGGCTCTTATTTTGTTCTTTTCCCCTAAAACTTGATTCTTCTTTTTGCTATTTATTATCTTCTTCAAACCAGTATAATCTGTTCTCTAGTTCCGCCCATAACAATTTCAATTCTTCATCATAATTCTTTGGACAATGTGTACCTTTCACTACTGCAGCTTCTCCTTTCAGGACTGGGTTCTCATCATTCAATTGTTTCCTTTTCTGAACTCCATTTATATTCATATGCTTCATAATCTTCAAGGCACTCTGGTGTAGTTCTATCATGTTTGTTTCTATAAATTCCTCATTCCTCTTCTCACATTCTCTGTCTTTCTTCATATCCTACCTGTCTATTTTCTAACCGCTCCAATAAACATTGTAATTCTTCCAATGTTCTTGACATCTTGTAAAATGTTTTCCAAATGTATGTAACTCAGTAAAATTGTGCTCTCATGGATAAAGTATTCCATATTTATTAGGTTTCCCAAATCCTGCCCAACTACACCAAAATGTAAACTGCTGCCCTGTGTTAAAGATTCTTTCCTGCTATTAAAGTTGTTATTAAAATAGTATAGTCGCTAAAGCACTGTAGAACCTAATGATTTAACATAGGTGACAGTTACAATGCCTTCCTCCCGGTTGGGTCTCCCAAAGAAAAGGCAATAGAGGCCCAAAAACCACTCAAAAGTTCTCCCAGGTCAAAGAGGAGGCAAGGATAAAATAAAGTAATAAATCCCTAGAAAGGTTTTAAAAATGTAACAATGTATATTTTTAAGATACTATGCAGTATCAATGTTCCATATAGGATTTATTTCATTTGGGAACAATCCTTTTGTTGCATCTTATGTTCTATTAATCTTTCTACCAAGGTTATCAGCATCTGGATCTGTTGATGTAGGGACATCTCTGAGTGTGTTAATGTCTCTTGTGAAGAGTTTGATATGTAGTAGCAATGCCTTATTTATAGAAACAATGTTAAACAAGAAAAAAAACACATATAATTTACAATGTTTTACTTTCTTTCAGGCTAGAGCTCTCGCTTTAAAAGTCTATCTTGACATCAACATTCTACATTCCACGGTATTGTTGTGCTGGGAGTGGACCCTTGGCCTGGTGCAGGATTGGTACGGCCCTCCAGTTGAACCTGGAGAGTGCCTGCCACCAGGAGGCGGAGCACAAGCGGAGACAGAGGCTAGCTGGAGCTTCACCAATATCAACTTGGAGGTTCCCTCAGGTTGAGCCCTTGGTTACCTGGGCCACCTGGTCTTAGGTGGGCCTTGCAGGTCTCCTAGAGAGAAAGTTCAAGGGAGTGCCCACTATGAACAAAGGTGCGTGGTCGGTGTTCAAGTAAGGAAGTCCAGAGGTCGCAGGAGGCCAAAGGAGAGTGTCCAAGAGTATGACGAGGACCAAGGCCAGAGTAGTCTGAGTTCCAGGCAGAGGTCAGGTCAGGCAGAGATCAGAGTAGTCGGAGTTCCAGGCAGAGGTCAGGTCAGGTGGTGATCAGAGTAGTTGGAGTTCCAGGCAGAAGTCAGGTCAGGCGGCGATCAGGGTACTCAGAGTTCCAGGCAGAGGTCAGGTCAGGCAGTGATCAGAGTAGGAAATAGTCCACTTGAATCTGAAAACAGCTAGAGAGGAGCCAAGACAACTAAGGAGGAAACCAGTTGCAAAGGCAAGCTCTGGCTGTCAGAGCTTGCCTTAAATAGGGCTGTAAGGATGACATCATCTGAGGAGGCCCGGCAGCCCTAGCACGCCGTGGCCCCTTTAAATCCCGTGGAGAGGCGCACGCAGACTAGGGAAGTCCCTGAATAGAAGGGAAGTCGGCGGCTGTGAACGGGCCACGAGATAGAGCCTGGGGTGGGCAGCGATGGCGTCTCTGCCGTGTTGCGCAGCTGAGGGAAGCCGACAGGGCCACGGAGAGGAGGTAAGGGGAGTTGGCCACGGAACTAGTGGCCGGTCGCCTCAACAAGTATAATATCAGACAAGAATTAACACAATTATAATAACTTTTACTATACTTTACTTTTCTATTTCTATTTTGTAACCTTCAGAACTGATTATTTGTGTGTGTTCTATTTTTTTATTTTTCAGAATACTACTGAAGATTTTACTGGCCACAGTCTCAAGAGTGCTTTAAAAGTAAGTATATTGATTCTATCCTTTATTTTCTGTCTTTTTCTCTTTATTTGTCTTTTCTACTCTTATTTCTTATCTTTTTCTTTCTTTTTTGTTAGGGTTCTCTTTTTCAATAGTTCACTGTCTTTATTAAACACTGACAGATCTGTATATTAAGATGGTGTGTACACACTTATTTTAAATGTTCTGTTCTTTGTTGTCACTTGTTGATTTTTGGGTTTGCTGCTGGATTGCTTTGGTAGACTTCCCTTCACTGGCTTTGTTTCTCACTCCTCAGCACCTACTGCCTATCACTTTACAAAATCAATAACAGAGTTTTCCTCTTTTACCACTTCATCTAGTGTGTAATGTCTTCGGCATCTTAGTGTACTGATTATGCTAACTAATAAAACAAATATTTATTTTATAACCCTATCTAAACTGGTCAGGAACCATATGGCATCTTTAATTTTAACCTGTCATCCCTTCTTTATATTTCGTCCTTCTGCTAGGGTGTGTATTTTCCATGTTTAGAGAAATTTTCTTTCTTTAAGGGTTCACCATTTATCTTTACTTTAGCAAAGAGCATATATCTAGTCTCCCTTTGAAACTTCTCCTTAACTTATAGTTGAGAAGTCTTAATCGTATCCAGATTCTTGGCTCAGAGTTTTGTACTATAGACTCTTCCCTGCTATCCAGATTCAGAAAATCTTCACATATCAAATATCAGGGAGTCTTATGTGCAATTCAAGTATCTCAGGTGTCCCATTCATATTCTCCAACCATACCTCACACTCACACCCTTTTCTTATCAATGCTGACAGTATTCACTGCTGGCCAGCAGTTTTACAATTAATTTTTAATTACTTCTAAGTCTTACCTGGATTTTCCTTATTTAAATGAAAAATGATATAATACACATACACACCACACTCATTCCTGAGTGTTTTATATTGTTCCTGCCAGTTACTGTCAGAGAACTTTTACTGCATATTGAGAAGAGCACTTACATAGTGCTTCCTCTTTACTTTGCAGCTCAGTTCTGGGTCTAATTCTAAACTGTCTCTTTCATACCTAGGCAGCTCTATTTACCTGCCCTGAGATGCCACTGGGATTTACTTTATTCTATTTTGACTAAGGGTTCCTCTATAATGCTAATGACAGTTATTCTTAACCCCTGGTGGAGATATATGGGTCCTAGAGCAATTTTTTTTATAACTATTCTTTGCTTAACTAATATTGGTTATATTTAAAACCTTAAGTGATTTTACCGTTCCAAGAGAGCCTACACTGACCACTTCACTGATTGCTAGTGAAGTCATCATGATGCAATCCCTAGATAGTCTCGGAATTTCTCTGATCATCATGGTGGTCCTAGTTTTTATAGGATGTATTCAACTAGTCCATTGGTTCCAGGGTTGGGCGGACTGTACCATTATTCAATTTTCTTTAATACTTTATTCTAAAACTGTTCTTGAATTTTCTTTAAGATGGCAATGTTGCTTCTCAGATTCAATTCATCCCTTGTTGGTTATTACTGATTTTTAAAACTGTTTCCTGACTTTGTTTTAGCAGCAATTCCATTACATTTTCTCACCATTGAGGTCAGACTAACTGGTCTGTAGTTAACAGCATCCTCGTTGTTTCCACTTTTGTGAATAAGAACCCCATCCACTTGTCTCCAGTCTTCCAGAACTACTCCTGACTCTAAAGAAGCATTGAAAAGGTCTGCCAGAATTTTTCTAAGTTCTCTTAATACCCTCAGATGTATCCTGTCTGTCCCCTATTTCCTTTATTTATTTATTACCCAAACCAAATGTGAAAGAAAACAATTTAGACTTACAGGAATGGGGATAAAGATCCACCAAGTGCTTCCATAGTGTCCCAGTATTCATCATCATGATCAGTTATAAGAAGGTAGTGAAGAATTTCCCTTGGCTTCAGCTGTTACACTCATCTCCCTTTTACTATTGTCATACATATACTAGAAGGTCAATATTCAAAGCCATTTAAATGAATAACTCATAAGTTATCCATTTAACTCCAAGTTATCCATCTAACTCATAAGTTATCCATCTAATTCCATGTTATCCAAGTTATCCATTTAACTTTAAGATATCCATCTAACTACAAGTTATCCATTTAAATATTTAGTTTTGAATATGGTCCTTTAGAATGACAGTTCAGTATATAACCAGAGGGGCCTGGTAGATGCTGCCCTTAAAGAGCTCTTCTCCATTTTATATCATATAACATCTTAGGGAGAGAAGAATGTATCATGCATTCAGGGGTTATCAGTGAAATTTTAGATCAGTGAGCCAGGTGATTGAGCTGGGCAAAATAGTAGAAGCTATTCTTAAAAATAGAATTGCTGATCATATGGTTATATATGGCTTAATACAGATGAGCCCTTAAAGAGATCTTCTCCATTTTACAACATACAACATGGCATTTGTGAAAGGCGAGCATCTTTGGCACCATCTTTGGCGCCAGCCATCCATTGCTCCTACCATGTGACAAGGGCCGACCAATGGCACCGGTAGCCCCTGTCACATGGCAAGGGCAAAGGGCCACTGGCACCATTAGTGGCAGCCGACAGCACGAGAGGGAGAGATCACTCCCAGGATCCCGCTGGACCACCAGAGTTTTCAGTAAGTCTTGGGGGGGGGGAATCGGGATGGTGGGGGGTTGTAATTAAGTAAATTTGAAGGGTTGGGCATTTGGGGGTTTGTTCGGTCCGTTTCCAAAAGCGAAACGAAAAGCATTTCCGGGTTTGGGGAGTGGACCGAAATTGCCACCCCTGAACCCAAAAACGAACTGAAAAAAAAGTTGTCCACATCCCTAAAGGAAGTTCCTTCTCAGTCCACTCCTTAATTGGAGAGGACTGAGAGGGAACTGGGGAAGGCCGTGATACGTCACCGTGCGAAAGTTGCAGAAAACGACCTCCCCTTGCAAGCGCCACGCGCACATGTGCATGTGGATTACAAAATCCAGCGCACATATGCCCGTGGCCCGCCGATTTTATTCCAGCACGTGAATGTTATAAAATTGGCGCTTCCATGTGCGCACGTCGGGTAGCATGAGTACATGGACGCGTGTGCACCTATTAAAATCTACCCATTAATTAATTCTTTACTGTAGAGGATTTTGGGGAGATATCTGGGCTGGAAACAGTATTTAATGATGCTGACAGAAGAATTGAAGCAAATCATGATGAACCTGGCTGATGTAATAGGACAGATTGACAAACTGAAGAGTGCCAAATCACCTGGACAAGATGGCTTATATCCCAAAGTTTGGAAAGAACTAAAAAATTATAATACATATCTATTACTAGTAGTTTGTGACCTCTCATTAAATTAATCTATTGTACCTAATAATTGGAAGGTGGTCAATGTGATAACAATCTTTAAAAAGAGCTCTAGGAGTGAACTTGGAAACTATAGACTGGTAAGGCTGACTTTAGTGCTGGGAAAAATTGTACGATTATAAAGAATAAAATCCCAGAACATACAGAAAGGTTAGGTTTAAGGTTACTCAGCCAGCATGGATTTACACAAGAGAAGTCTTGCCTTGCAAATCTGCTACATTTTTTTAATGGGATTAATAAATATGTGAATAATAGTGATCCAGTGGATATAGTGTATTTGAATTTTCAAAGGTTCTTGAAAAAGTCTCCTATGAGAGACTCCTGAGAAAAATAAAAAGTCATGGGATTGGAGGCAATGTCCTGTTATGGATTGTAAACTGATCAATAGATAGCAAACAGAGGGTAGGAATAAATGGTCAGTTTTCTCAGAACGTTAAACAGTGGAGTGCCTCAGGTCTGTACTGGGACCAGTGTTTTTTAAATATATTTATAAATGATCTAGAAAAGGAAATGATGAGTAAGATGATCAAATTTACAGATGACACAAAATTATTCTGAGTAGTGAAATCACAAGCAGATTGAAAGAAATTACAGGAAGACCTTGTGAGGTTGGGAGATTGGGCATCCAAATAGCAGATAAAATTTAATGTAGATAAGTGTAAAGTGATGCTTCTACGTAAAACTAACCTACAAGGAAGTTATATGATGTTAGATTCCTTATTAGGAGTTACATCCCAGGAAAAGGATTTGGGCATCATTGTAGAAAAATATTTTGAAATCCTCAACTCAGTATGTGGTATCAGTCAAAAAAACAAACGGCATGTTCAGAATTATTAGGAAAGGAATGGAGAATAAAGTTGAGAATGTCATAATACCTCTGTATTGCTCTATTGTGTGACCGTACTTATGGGGTTATTTTCCAACTTATGTTATGGCATTTTCACATGTGTTATGGCGTTTTCGCATGCGAAAAATGCCTTAACGCATGCGAAAAGCACCATAACGAATGGTGCAATGCTAATTTTTGAAAGGAGAGGAGTCAGGTGCAGGATTTTTGGAAAAGTGGGCTGGCTTCGTGCGAAGCCATAATGCATGATATCGCCAAAATACCTTTTTCATTGGCGTTAAGCTGTGCAATATGCCCATAACGCAAATTGTGATTTTTTTTTTCACAAATTGTGTTTTCGGCATTTGTGGGCTGGGGAGGGGCCTGAGATGTGAGAGGAGAGAGAGAGAGCCTCTGGGGGTAGCACCATATTAAAAAGCTATTTATGCTACTATAGGAGGCCCACTTAGTAACTTGGAGTGAGGTTTAGGTAGTAGTGTAGGGGTTAGGGGCCACTTTGACATGCAGAGTAAGATGTATGAACGCGTGCTGCTGTGGCTCCTAGCTGCGGCAGGCCACGGCTGGTTCCCTCTACCTTATCCGACACACTGCGGGCTCTCCCCCGGCCGGCGTGGTACACTCCGCTCCAGAGCCAGCCGGCCACAGACTACCCACGTGGCTCAGGACGCTGCCATCCTCCCTCCAGCAGGCTTCTCCCTAGGTGCGCGCATGCGGAAGGTCCCGCCTCTTAAAGGGGCCATGGTGGGAAACTTCGGCCTGGCCCCAATGAATGACATAAGGACCGAGGGGTATTTAAACCCTGCCTCAGTCCTCAGTTCTTTGCCTTGGCAACAGGTCCACCACCTCAGAGTGCTAGTTGTTGTTCCTGACGTCTCCAAGTTCCTGTCTTCTGTTCCTGATCCTGATCCTGTTCCTGATCCTGATCCTGGTCCTGATCCTGTCCTTGGTTCCTGAGTCCTGTTCCAGTGGTTCCAGTTCCTGCGACCCCATCCGTTCCAGTGTTCCTGTCTCCGTACTTCTCCTCGTCCTCCAGTTCCTGTGCTTCCATCCTCGGCTTGATCTCCTGGCTCTGACTTCAGCTTGCTTCCTCGTCGCTGCCCGTCTTGACCCTTGGCCTGGTTCCTCATCTTGCTAGTCTGCGGTCTGCCCCAGATCTTCAGATTGGACTCTCGTTCTGCACCTCCGCTGCCAGCCACGATCCGGACTCCTGACTTAGTCTCTGCCTGCCACTGCTCCAGTCTCCATCAAGGCAACCCGCACCTAAGACCTGCTGGCCCCGGCACCCAAGGGCTCAACCTGAGGGGAACGAGGGCTGGTATAGGTGAAGCTCCAACTGGGTCATCCTTACCTACACTGCCCAGCCGATAATGAGAACCATTGGGGGCCGTCCCCCAGTGGTAGTGCCAACTCTCATCCCGGTCTACGGGTCCACAGTTCTAATACGTGCTTGTGCGTGTAAACACTTATGCGCGTAAATACTTATGCGCAAACTTCATGGTGCAGGTCCAGCCCACCCATGCCCCATCCATTCTCTGCCCAGACCACACCCATGCCCCGACACTTTTGGTCAAAAACTTTTAAATGCACATACTAGGAGATACACAAGTACCCGTGTGGGTCCAAGACTCACACGTATCTCCAGGTTTTGGTGCATGTAAGGCTTTTAAAATCGGCCAGTAATGGAGCAATAATAAAAATATTAGGATTTTAAATGTATATTCTCAAAAGAACTGGGGTTTTCTTTTCTTTTTTTATTTGGTGAGTGTTTTCAATTTTTGTTGAGTGAACTTTAATTTCTTTGACATGACCTACTAACTGCAGTTCTTTTTTAAATTTTGATCAATTTTTATTTAGAAAATGATAATGTTGATATAGGTCACACGTAGAAAATGAAAACATTGGGGCAGATTTTTAAAAAGTACGTGCGCGCGTACTTTTGTTAGCGCAACCGGCGCAAATAAAAGTACGCCGGATTTTAAAAGATACGTGCGTAGCCGCGCGTATCTTTTAAAATCCGGGGTCAGCGCATGCAAGGCTGTGCGAAATCAGCAGCCTGCGCGCGCCAAGCCGCACAAGCTGCCTCCGTTCCCCTCCGAGGCCGCTCCCTTTGAAAATCTGCCCTATTTTCTCTTGCAGTAAATGTTACTAGGTAAAAAAAGAAATAAGACTTTTGGAGCCTCATTTACTAAGCATTTTTCCCATAGAAACAGAATGGCAGAAAAGCCTTAGTAAATTAGGCCCTTGGGTTGCCTGTGCACTGCTGTTCTGACATCAAGCTCCCATAAGTTTCTATTCTGCAAAATTTGAAGTGAGTGAAAGAAATCATGTCCAGTAGTAAATCTGAAAGAACGAAATATCCCCTGAGCTTGCACAAATATCTTCTTGCAGAATAAGAAACAATGCCAGAAGCAGGAGAGTAAATTATTTGAGTAGCACTGGAATCTTATAGAACTGAAACCTTATACTATGTAAAGATAAGTGATTTGTATTTAGTGTTTGGTCACTCACAATTTTTAAGCTTTGGTTTATCAATAAATCATGGTTTTGGTTCTGGTCTTGTTCTAAAGAACAAAATAAGCGTTAAAGAACACTAATCTGAATGGTGTATGTGTACATTTCTGTATCGATGGCGAGAGAGAGATTTAGAAAGCAATTTTCAAAAGCCATTTACTCATGTGGCTTCCTATTTACCCTGGAAAAAGAGCTATTTGAAAATTGCCTATCATGTACGTGGGTACAAATAGGATCATTGTTCTACAATATGCCTACTTTTACCCACATTTTTGTGGGGGCACTTGAGGGATGTGTTTAACCCGAGGGAAGTTTTAGCTGGGAAAAAATTACCCACATAAAAAGCAGGTATAAATCTCTATGTATACTTTTTTCCTTGGGCAATTTTTAAAGGAAAAGTATGTTCACATTTTCTCCTAGAGAACTGGTGAAAAATCAACAGTTCAAAGTATGCATGATCTTTGCACCTCCCTGTACAGTTTTGAAAATGGTCCTCATAAAAAAAACATATTTGTATATTTAGAGATAGATACCTGTAGCAATGTCTATAAACGAGTGTATTTGCCTGTATCTTTAACTGAATAAGACACATACAAGTACACGAATTCTCTCATAACTGTTTTGAATAAAAGATTTTGGCCTCACATGGTTTTTGACATAGTCTGGATCATATTTGGGATTAAATCCCGTTTTAAATGCTTTTACTCCCTGAATAATAAAAAACAGAATCTGAAGCTTGGCTGGAAAAGAAGTATTCCTTGTTTAACTAATAGCACCAGACAACAGGATACTCACGGCCCAAATGTATAATCAAATGCTGGATACCTGTGACAATAACGAGAACACCTTCTAAGGGTTTTGTTGTTTTCTTTCTGCAGCAATTATATTTCTATTTTTAAAATGTTTTAAACCATAGACTAAGCAAATATGAACTGGAAATATCAGAGTTGCCGCAAAGGCAACCCTCAAAGGCCTCATTTTTAGACAACCTGTATCATCCGAGGAACACTTTAAGCTTAATTTGCTCTCTGTTTAATGTGCTGTGTCAGGCTTCCCCTTCCTATTTCAATGAACAACAACTGGCTCTCCCATAGCTGCCTCTGCTGGCAGCAGTAAGCAAGGTACAGCAACAACACGAGCACCAGTGCCAGAAAAGTCAACTTAATGCTGTCACTTATTTTAGACTTGCTAAGATTGCCACAGGTAGCTCTGGTATATTAAAATCAACAGTTCCACCAAAGCACTTTTACAATCTATGACATTGATTTACCTGTTTAGAAACTAGAATGGAGTGTGAAGTCAATACCTATTCAGAGAAGGCGCTGTATGGGAGATGAAATGGGGTAAATTGGAAGCAAATGAGTATATAATGTAGCATTTCAGGCTGTCTCATTCGCTGTCTTTTCCCTATGCAAGATACAAAATCACTAGCTAGACATCAGCAACATTAGGGATGGGACAGGGACACAGCACTGTCATGTCAACTTGATCAAAGGTCAAGTCAAAAATTCCTACCCATACTTCAATCTCCACACTACCTCATCTGTATACTTTCTGATATATTTACCCAGGCTCCAAAAGAATCAGTGGGGAAAAAACACCATCACCAGAGGATGTGGTGAATTTCAATTTTCAAAAGGCATTCAACAAAGTCCCACATGAGAAGCTTCTAAGAAAACTAAAAATTCATGGGATAGGAGGCAATGACCTTTTGTGGATTGCAAGTTGGTTAAAAGACAGGAAATAGAGAGTAGGATTAAATGGTCAGTTTTCACAGTAGAAAAAGGTAAGCACTGGAGTGCCTCATGGATTAGTACTTGGACTGGTGCTTTTTAAAATAGTTATAAATGATCTGGAAATGGCTACGATGAGTGAGGTGATCAAATTTGCGGATGACACAAAATTATGCAGAGTAGTTAAATCTCAAGCAGATTGTAATGAATTGCAAGAGGACCTTGCAAGACTGGAAGATTGGGCTTCCAAATGGCAGATGAAATTTAATGTGCACAAGTGTAAAGTAATGCATATAGGGAAAAATAACAGTTGCTGTAGTTATGCAATGTTAGGATCTATCTTAGAAGTTACCACCCAAGAAAGAGATCTAGGCATCATAGTGGATAATCATTGGAATCATCTACTCAGTATGCTGTGGCGATCAAAAAAGCAAACCAGTATTATTAGGAAGGGACTAGCAAATAAAACAGAGGATGTCATAATGCCTCTGTATCTCTCCATGATGAGGCCGCATCTTGAATACTGTATGCAATTCTGGACACCACATCTCAAAAAGGATATAGCTGCACTGGAGAAAGTACAGAGAAGGGTGACCAAAATGATAAGGGGCATGGAACAGCTGCCCTATGAGGAAAGGCTAAAGAAGTTAGGACTGTTCAGTATGGAGAAGAGACAACTGAAGGGGAATATGATAGAAATGTACATAATCATGAAAGGACATGAACAAGTTAGTGTAAATTGGTTATTTACTCTCTCAGATAACAGAAGGACCAGGTGATACTCCATAAAGTTAGCAAGTAGCACATTTAAAGAAAATCAAAGAAAGTTCATTTTCATTCAGTGCATAGTTAAGCTCTGGAATTCATTGACAGAGGATGTGGTTACAACAGTTATTGTAAATGGGTTTAAAAAAGGTTTAGATACGTTCCTAGAGGAAAAATCCATAAACTACTATTACAGTAATTAATAAGCAATAGTAGTTTGCAATTTATCTAATATTTGGGTACTTGCCAGGTACCTGTGATTTGGATTGGCCACTGTTGGAAACAGGATACTGGGTTTGATGGTCCCTTGGTCTGACACAGTATGGCATATCTTATGTTATACTAGCCGTTAAGCCCGTAACAACGGGCTACATTTAAAAAAAAATTTTCGGTCCATTTCCTTCCCCCTCTAGTCTCCCTCCCCCCACTCTCTCCTCCCTCCCACCTCTATTCTCCCTCTCCTCCCTCCCTCCTCTATTCTCCCTCCCCTCCCCCTCTCCTCCCTCACTCTCTCCTCCCTCCCACCTCCCCCCTCTATTCTCCCTCTCCTCCCTCACCCCACCTCACTCTCTCCTCCCTCACCCCACCTCACTCTCTCCTCCCTCAACCCTCCCCCTCCCCTCCCTCCCTCTCTCACTCACTCTCTCCCCCCTCCTCCCCTCAGCTCACTCTCTCCTCCCTCCCCTCCCAGCTCATCCACAACCGACAGACAGGGGGTGTCCCTGCCTCGCGCGCATGCGCCACCGCTACTGCTCCTGCTGCTCCTGCTTGCCGCCGCTCCTGATCGTTGCTGCTGCTGCCGCTGCCGCCGCTCCTGCTCCTAAGGAGCAGGCACCATTTTTTTTTCCGGGCACGCTCTGCTCTGGCCGACGTGCTCGCATGCGCGGTAGAGCTGCTCTCTACTGCGCATTTGCGGCACGTCGGTCCGGGCTCCCTTATCTAGTAGATTATATTATATTATGATCTCTGACTGTTTCTCGACACGCCCTATCATGCTTGCCTATGACCCTGCTATCCAAGAACCTCCTCTTCTGCTCACAACAGAGACCCCACCTAAGACATGCCAGCCCCGGCATCCAAAGGCTCAACCCATGAGAAATGAGGGTTGATATAGGCGAAGCTCCAGCTGGGTTTTTGCCTCATCCCACCTGCTGATGGTGGGAACTTGCAGGACTCCTCCCTGTGGTTGCGCCAATCCCTCCTCAGCCTAAGGGTCCAAGAACACAATAGATTACAGTCTTTGTAAAGATTCCCAAAATGTATCTCTCCCAGAGTGAAGACTCCAGTTGGGTGTCCTCAAATTAGAATTATAAGTCTTACTCACAGTTCTCCTCTTCAGTTATCTCAATGGGAATTTTCTTAAGAAAAATCCAGTAGCAGGAAACACAGCAACTCTATGCAAATGTTCTGTCTTTGGGAAGGAAGGGTAGCCAAAAACCTCCTCCTTGGAGCTCAGAAAAAATCTTCACAAAAATATAGAAACTCTGGAAACCTCCTGCAGTGGGTCACCTCTCATGCAGCCCCCTCTGAAGACTAGAGAGGAGTGGAATCTTCCCTGCCTCCTTGATCTAATTTAACTGGTGGATACACCAAAATCCTCCAGCCAGGGGTACAAGGGCTCTCATGAGAAGGAATCCTCAAAAATGGCAAAAATATCTTAAATTCTTAATCAGAAATTAGGACTCGTACCAAGGAAGGCACTGGTCCCCTTACCAATAGGGTTTTGGCCCAGACTGTGAGACTTACTTGGTTATGTTTATTATTGTAATTACAACATGTTATGATATCTCAAAACCTCTTTGTTAAAATTTATTCACTTTGTAAACCATTATGATGGCTTCCCAAATAACGGCATATAAAACTCTTCAAATAAATAAATAAATAAATAAACCCAGTACCCAAACAGGAGAACAACTCAAGAAAAGCACTCCTATTATCTCTAACTACTAACCAAAATGCCATACCCAGCTATGCTGCAGCCTGCTTTTATAAACAGCAGGGTACTAGCCATTCTAGCAACCTTACAGGTAGGTTTTAAAAGCGATGCTAGCACAAAGATGGTCCCATACACGCATACGTGTGCCACTCGAGCAACACGAATTTTAAGAAACCAGGAAGTACGCGTGTACATACCTGTGTGTGCGTCAAGAATAAATCCCCCACCCTCCCGAACCCCCCCAAATGCTTTAAATTACTTGGGGATCCAGCGGTGGTCCAGAACGGTGGCGGTCCGGAACGGCCCCCTCAATTGAATCCCTTTGTCTTCAGCCGGTGCCATTTTGCAAAATGGCCGCCGCAAAATGGTGGCGGCCATAGACAAAAACGATTCGACGCAGGAGGTCGTTCCAGACCCCCGCTGGACTTTTGGCAAGTCTTGTGGGGGTCAGGAGGCCCCCCCAAGCTGGCCAAAGGTTTCTGGGAGTCCAGCGGGGTTCAGGAAGCGATTTCTTGCCGCGAATCGTTTTCCGTACGGAAAATGGCGCCGGCAGGAGATCGACTGCAGGAGGTCGTTCAGCGGGGGTTCCGGACCGCCGCTGAATGACCTCCTGCAGTCGATCTCCTGCCGGCGCCATTTTCCGTACGGAAAACGATTCGCGGCAAGAAATCGCTTCCTGAACCCCGCTGGACTCCCAGAAACTTTTGGCCAGCTTGGGGGGGCCTCCTGACCCCCACAAGACTTGCCAAAAGTCCAGCGGGAGTCTGGAACGACCTCCTGCGTCGAATCGTTTTTGTCTATGGCCGCCGCCATTTTGCGGTGGCCATTTTGCAAAATGGCGCTGGCTGAAGACAAAAGGATTCAATTGAGGGGGCCGTTCCGGACCGCCGCCATTCTGGACCACCGCTGGATCCCCAGGTAATTTAAAGCATTGGGGGGGGTTCGGGAGGGTGG
Source organism: Rhinatrema bivittatum (assembly GCF_901001135.1). Lineage (NCBI taxonomy): Eukaryota > Metazoa > Chordata > Amphibia > Gymnophiona > Rhinatrematidae > Rhinatrema > Rhinatrema bivittatum. The sequence continues at coordinate 434,404,405 of NC_042617.1, forward strand.
GGGATTTAATTTAAAGGGTCGGGGGTGGGTTTTAGGGGGTTTTAGTGTGCCGGTTTTCCTGCCCTCCCCCTTCCCCCGATTTACGATTTTTTAACGATAAATCGGGGGAATTGGTATTGTATCGTGGCCCTAACGATTTTTGACGATTTAAAATATATCGGACGATATTTTAAATCGTCAAAAAACGATTCACATCCCTAATGTTCATGTGTTGTGCCAAATTTTTAAAAATGCTATTAAAACCCTCCAGTTCAAAATACTTTCCTACTTAGATATTACAATACTTGATGCAGAAATAGAAATATGACTGGCATGTCATTTAAATGCCCAATATTTTAAAAATGAAATCTGGACATCTAAAGAAAAAGCATTTACTTAGACTGACCTCTTAGCAATCTAAGATTAGATGTGTAAAATATGTAGACACATAGCTAGAAGTAAATGAAAATAGGTTAGACAGCTAACTAATGCAAATATCCATCTTGGTGAAGATTTTACACATTTCATTTTTTGAAACCTTTGGAAAAAATAACCATTGATTTTTAATTACCACATAGCTAACTGAGAGATTGAGATAGAATAGAAAATGTGTTTAAAAAATATATTCCTTCTCTTAAGGGTCGATTTTAAAAGCATCGCTTGCATAAAAATGGCCGCATACGCGGGCCTCACACAAGTAACATTCATTTTAAGAAGCCTCAAAGTAAGCGTGTAGATACCTGTGTGCGAGTCATGAAGAAGAGGGTAGAAAAGGAGTGTGGAATGGGCATTTCGGGGCAGAGCTAAGACTTAGCAAGTCTGCATTTTTAAAAAGCTGACCATGGTGTGTGCATCAGTTTGTTATCCATGTAACTTTACTTCTGGTCCTGATGAGAAGCAAGTCTGGAAATCTCGAGTTTTAGGGCTTTTAGCACAGTGTGAGGGCTCAGTGTCAAGTGGGGGGCTTGTAGGATGAAAAACCAGAAGGGTCTTGAAGACTTCGATATGAACTAGGCAAACTAGTGGACTACTTTTTCTTCCTTGTGTGAGCATGTTTTAAAATCTGCCTGCATATGCACGTAAAAGCCATTAATATGCGCGGGAGATGTACTGTAAATGATACATGCATACTTATAAGCACAATTTAAATTTACAGCATGTTTATGGGCACATGCACGATCCTTGTTAGTCTTTAACCATGCTATATTTTAAGTAGTCATCCATTTCAAATATATGTGTACTATGAACTGTGGTTCCTTTAGAACTAGTGATGTTAAGATGTCAAACCATATGAAAACAATTGACTCTTAAGAACTGTCTATCACACAAATGCAAAACTTTTATCAAGGTAATACCCGAATGCATTTTCTTTTCTTTCTGGAATATCATAACATTTTATGAACACAGAATATCATCATCTCTTTTCTCTTACTGCATACTTACGGACTTTCTTAAATGTATGAATTTTTCATACTTTTGGCACAGAGTGGGTGCCTGTTGTGAAAGAAAAGAAGAAAAAGGAAGGACATAGCCAGTGTAATATCTACACAGTCCCCAAAATACTTCTGGATGTCCTCTTAAATACTGTAGGTGCCACAAGCATTTTCCCAAAATCATTAACATACTTAAGCCTCTTCTGAGGCATCTCTAGAAAACAGGTGACATTTGAAAGTACTGTACATGTGATGAAATGTGAAGTTTTATTATTATTATTAATAATAATAATAATAATAATAATAATAATAATAAATAGTAGGGGTGTGAATCATGTGATCGATCGTCTTAACGATCGATTTTGGCCGGGGGGGAGGGAAATCTGATCGTCGTGTTTTGTTTTGTTTTTAAATCGTTAAAAATTGTAAATCGGGGGAGGGTGGGAAAACCGGCACACCAAAAAAACCCTAAAACCCACCCCGAACCTTTAAAACAAATCCCCCACCCTCCCGAACACCCCCCAAATGTTTTAAATTACCTGGGATCCAGTGGGGGGGTCCCAGCGTGATCTCCCTCTCTCTGGCCATGACTGCGTTAAGAGAAATGGCGCCGGTGGACCTTTGTCCTTATCATGTGACAGGGCAAAGGTAGCGCCGGCGCCATTTTGGTTCCTGGCTCCCGACGTCACGCGTGCAGGAGATCACTCCCGGACCTCTGCTGGACCCCCAGGGACTTTTGGCCAGCTTGGGGGGGCCTCCTGACCCCCACAAGACTTGCCAAAAGTCCAGCGGGGGTCCGGGAGTGACCTCCTGCACGCGGGCCGTATTGCCAATCTTCAAAATGGCGCCGGCGCTACCTTTGCCCTCACTATGTCATACGGGCGACGGTATGACATAGTGAGGGCAAAGGTAGCGCCGGTGCCATTTTGAAGATTCTATTGGCCGTATTGCCAATTTTGAAGATTGGCAATATGGCCCGCGTGCAGGAGGTTGCTCCCGGACCCCTGCTGGACTTTTGGCAAGTCTTGTGGGGATCAGGAGGCCCCCCCAAGCTGGCCAAAAGTCCCTGGGGGTCCAGCGGAGGTCCGGGAGCGATCTCCTGCACACGTGACGTCGGGAGCCAGGAATCAAAATGGCGCCGGCGCTACCTTTGCCCTGTCACATGATAAGGGCAAAGGGCCACTGGTGCCATTTCTCTTAACGCAGCCATGGCCAGAGAGCTGGAGATCGCGCCGGGACCCCCCCACTGGACCCCAGGTAATTTAAAACATTTTGGGGGGGTTCGGGAGGGTGGGGGATTTGTTTTAAAGGTTCGGGGTGGGTTTTAGGGTTTTTTTGGTGTGCCGGTTTTCCCGCGCCCTATTTAACGATACAATACAAATGCCCCTGACGATAAATCGGAGGCATTTGTATTGTATTGTGCACTCTAACGATTTTGGACGATTTTAAAATTATCTGACGATAATTTTAATCGTTCAAAAATGATTCACATCCCTAATAAATAGCCAAGCTTTGGTTACTGTATTGTCCTTTCCAGAAATGGGACTAAATTATTTATGCTGTATACATTCCCACATTCAATTCTAAGTATTTTTCAGTTTTAGTTTTATGTATCCCTGCACTCCGTCTTTCAAATTCAATTATTTTCAATTTAACATTTAAATGAACCCTTTCCCTTCATTTACAATAATTGCAAGATGTTCTATCTGTGAACCCTTAGACCAATATAGGATTGGCGCTACCTTCACGGAGAAGCCCTGCAGGTTTCCACCATCAACAGGTGTATCCAGGCAGGACTTAGGTGGTGTCTCTGTTGGTGGCAAAAGTGGAGGTCCATGGATAGCTTGGGTCATGGGAAGGCAGCGGTCAGTCGAGTTTGAGGTCCAGGCAATGGTCAGAGGCCAGCAGCAGTATGGCAAGTTTGAGGTCCAGGCAATGGTCAGAGGCCAGCAGCAGTCAGGTGTATCTGGGGTCCAGGCCAAGATCAAAACCAGGTATCTGTCTGAGGGAAGAAGAGAGGGATGGATAGTTAGAGCAGACAGGCGAGGAGAACAGGTAGGCAGCATGAAGGAGACAAGGACAGGAGACAAGCCAGAGACACCTGGACGAGGGCTGAAGACAAACTGATTGAAGAACTGAAGACAAGCTGGACAAAGGCAGGAAATGCTGGAATCAACACACCTACTCAGAAGTAGAGAAAGGCCTTTTACTGAGGTGTTGAAGGGGGAATCAACAAGGGCCTTTAATAGGCCTGAGAAATTAAGGTCATCAGGAGGTATCGTGGGGCTTTTCCCGCCGGAGGGTCTTTAAGTAGAGCAACATCAGGTGCACACGCACCTTAGGAGGAGCGGAGTCATTCAGAATCATTGGCTCCACGTCAGAGTGCAGTGACTCACCAGGAGGATGCCAGGGAATACTGTGCTGTGTGGGAGGCCAGCGGGGAAGGCCCAGCCTAGAAGGTGAGTGTGGCAGTTTGCAGGAGCAGCCTGCAGACTGCCAAGCACAACAAAAAGGGGAGTTTATGCCAAGCTTGGTCTGTTTTGCCTTAATACAACTGTCCGTGTATGCATATTATGTTTCCCTATGCTCATACACATAACCAGGTATTTATGCATATCATAAAAAGTACATGATCAGCAGTATTTAGTGTCTTTTCCCTACTGTTCTTTTGACTTCATATAGTAACTGAAGGCCACAAATATTTACAGACATGGCACAGGTGTTTTTATAACAGATACCTTAAATAACTCTGAAGTGTCCTGTCTTTAGTCAGAATACATTTGAGCCCTCACTCCTTGAGAATTAGCATTGAAAGCCATCACAAAGTACATAGGGAATTGGCTGAATTTCAATCTGCTGCAGCCATCAGCTATTTGAATTGTTTGGTGTCAGCTGCAGTCACATCACTTCAGACATCTTTTGCAAGACTAGCAAAAGAAATGTTGTCATATTTGGCATGGTTTCCTTGTCCCTTCTCACTGCTTGAATGACAGCATTCATAGCTCAATCCCTATTGCTCAGTGTACAACAAACCCACATACATAGAGGAGTTTCTAGATTCTCTCTTCGAAATATGCTGGATCAACTATATATCTTTAAAAAATATACCCTTGGCTCAGCTAAAACTATATGCAAGTCAAGTGGCAACAGACCAGATGTCCAGGAATTGACACATTTTATAGAAATTCAGATACATTTAAAAGGTAATAATGGTAACTAGTATGTACTAAAGGGATTTCCAATTTTGGGTCTATGAAAAGAAAGTTAGTACATAGGTTCCTTAAAGCATAAAGCATAACGAAAAATGATTTATTGCAGAGATTTCATTTCTGAACAGCCACAAGTACCAGAAAACAGGATGGTAGCCAATGCAACACCAATTTTTAAAAAGGGCTTCAAGGGTGATTCGGGAGCCTATAGACCAGTGAACTTGACATCATTGCCAGCAAAATGGTTGAAGTTATTCCTAAAAACAAAATTACTGACCACATAACTCAATACTTGATCAATATCAATTTGGCTTTAGACCACACCATAGCACAGAAACTCTGCTTCTTTCCTGTACTGACATCATACATCTGGGTTTTGATTCTGGTACATCCTACATCTATATTTTTCTTGATCTTTCAGCAGCATTTGATACTATAAACCATGACATTCTTCTTTCTCGTTTGTCCAATATTGGTCTCTCTGGTATAGATCAACAATGGTTCAAATCATATCTTCTTAACTGCTCCCAACAAATACACATTAATTCCACTACATCTTTCTGGTTCCCACTAAGCACCGGTGTACCTTGGGGATCTGCCCTTTCTGCAGCTCTGTTCAATATGGGGTAGATTTTCAAAGGGTTACGCGTGTAAGATATGTGCATAACCCCCGAAAACCTACCCCTGTGCGTGCCGAGCCTATTTTGCATAGGCTCGGCGGCGCGCGCAAGCCCTGGGACAAGCGTATGTCCTGGGGCTTTCCAAAATGGGCGGTCCGGGGGCAGGGCTAGGGGTGTGGCGCAGGCCCGGGGGTGGGCCCAGGGCGGGGCCGGGGTGGTGGTCCGGGGGCGGTCCCGAGTGCTCTGGCACAGTGGCCTGCGCCAGGGCATGGCACGCTGGCAGCTGGCCGGCACGCGCAAGTAACTTTTGAAACAATGGTAGGGGGGGATTTAGTTAGGGCTGGGGGGTGGGTTAGATAAGGGAAGACAGGGGAAGGTGGAGGGGCTGAAAAAAAGTTCCCGCCAAGGCTGCTCCAATTTCAGAGCGGCCTTGGAAGGAACGGGGAAAGCCATAGGGGCTCCCCTTGGGCTTGGCGCGTGCAAGCTGCACAAGTGTGCACCCCCTTGCATGCGCTGACCCCGGATTTTATAACATGTGCGCGGCAGCGCGCGCATGTTATAAAATCGGCTGTACATTTTAAATCGGCCCCTATATATCTTTCTCCAATTTGTCAGTTTTTGTCTACACTTGGAATTTCATACCATCTATATGCAGATGATATTCAGCTCTTTTTTTCTTATACGACATGACTGGAATTCAACCTTAAAATTCATCACTCTATGTTTAACTTCGATTAAATCCTGATTGTTTCATCATAGACTCAGGTCTGAATTTTCTATCGGCGCACAGTTTACTGAATTTCGCAGTATCGGGGGCGGGGGCACGAAGCGAGGGGTGGGCCTGCGAAAGCTATCAGCATTCACACCACCGTGGTGTGATTGCTGCCAACTTTCGCACCCAATAGCACCAGATACCATCTCCTAGATCAACCAGACTGTCCATTACTCGTGAACGTGCTTTTTCCATCACAGATCCCATTACTTAGAATAACCTTCCACCTCATGTCAGACTCATTTCAGATCCCAAGGATTTTAAAAAAGCATTAAAATGCCATCATTTTATGTTAGCTTTTAAAGATATTAACGAAACATAATTCATTTATTTTTATGTTCTGATTTTTTATGTTTATCTCATAGTTTCTTTTATTTGTCAATTTTATGGGGGTTTTTTTTTAATTATTTTATTTTTATTCAAGTTTCAAAAAATATGACACAATAAACGTTACAGAAATGGAAGATTATATCCAAATTGAAATAGGCAATAATACACAAATTTCTGAAATACATATATTCTTACTCTCTCCTCTATATAGGTAAATTGGGGGAGAAATCCATACAATTTGAGTGAATATCAATGAAATAAATCAAAAGGAAATAAGGACCTTTCCCATACCTTAATCTATGCCTTTATCATTGAATGCTTTTAGGTATGAGCATCTAAAAATGATCTTAATTGTACTGGTGCAATATAAACATACTTCACATTTAGAAATTTAAAAATGCATTTATATGGATAACGTACCGTATTTGCCGGCATATAGGATGCACTTTTTTCCCCTCAAAATAGGGGAAAAATAAGGAGTGCGTCCTATGCTCCGGTAATCAAAATTAACAGCGTCCGGTGGGGGGGGGGGGGGGGGGGGGCAGTGAAGCGGTGGCGTCAGGGAGCGAGGGCGTGCCGCTTGATTGGCCGGTGCTGGGTTAAAGGGGCTTGCCGAGGCGTGGCTTCCCCAATCAAAATCAACAGCTGATGCTGACGCTGTTGATTTTGATTGGGGAAGCCGCACTTCGGCAAGCCCCTTTAACCCAGCACCGGCCAATCGGGCAGCGCACCCTCACTCTCTGATGCCACCGCGACACTCCCCCCACCCACCCACCCACCATCGGATGCTAATAGTAATTTTGATTACCGGCTCAAAATTACTAACAGCATCCGGTTGTGGGGGGGGAGTGTTTTGCAAGAAAGACTATCAACATCTCAAGAGTGTTTTATGATCAGATCTGGGCAACCACAATCAACTCTACCAAAGGCCGTTTCCCCAGGGGCATGGAGATAGGTATATTAAAGGCTGTAAAAAAAAAAATTTTAACAGTAAGAAACTATTTTGATTACTGGCTCAAAATTACTAACAACATCCGTGGGCGTGGGGGAGGGGGAGGGGAGGTGTCATGGTGGCATCGAGGAGCATTACCAGCGCATATGACCTGCAGACTTGCCCACTGAATCGGGTGGCGCAACACTCCCTGCCCCTTCCCACCGGACGCTGTTAGTAATTTTGATTCTCTATGCCTAAAGAAAAATTTCAAAACATTATTATGATCCTGTTCAAACGCAAATGATACTACTAAAGTCCCCCTCTGCTGTATCTCAGTCTCTTGAGTCATGTCTAATATTTCCGTTATACTCAGGGAATGTTGTTCTTCATTTCCATTTTCATTCATCTGCAAAGCTCTTTGAGGCATATAAAAGGCCTTCATTATCAGGGGCATTGCCTCAATTGGAATTTTGAGATTATTTATCAGGTAGTTTTTAAAGAAATCCACTAAAGGTATCTTATGAACTACAGGGAAATTTATAACCCTTAAGTTCAAGGACCTCAGTGCATTCTCAATATTTTCTAATTTCTTTGTTGCAATTGTCTCTGATTGTACTAAATTGTGCTGTACTTTCTCCACCTGGATAATTCTTTTTTCCATTTCCTCCAACTTTTCATCATATTGAGTAAACTTATTCTCAATAGTCTTCCCACGTTTATTAGTCTCAAGAAGAACTTGAATCAGAGAAGCAATCGCAGATTCTATAGACATCAGTGCCGTCCAAACTGACTGTAAAGTCACTTTTTCAGGTTTAACCAATGTAAATGCATACCTGTAATTATGCCCTGCTGCTGTATTTGATGCCATAATCGATGTAACTCCCAATAGGGGTAAATCCTCCCTTTGAGAACTTAGGGAGATAACCTCTAAAGATCCAATGGCCTCAGAAACAGTGCTTGGACCCTTTGCCAGTTTTCCCATTGTCAACATGTCTCCTCTATTCACAACCGATAAGGTTGAAGGAGGCAGAGAAATCTCCAGTGCAGAGCCGCATGGTGGGGATGGTGTTTCCAGTGCACCGGGACTCAGCGAAATCTCATTGACCATCGGGGGTGGCATTCGCTCCTTGTCAACTCCCGAAGTGGCCCTCACTCCTGGAAGTTTTGGTGTGGAGGAGAAAAACCCGTCGATTTCCTTTTGAGATGAATCCGCAGGCTCCAAAGAAGGTAAATTTTCGCAGAGTTTTGCCTTCCGCTTAGTATGTGGCATATTGCGCAGTAGTAAAAAGGAAAATTTTCAATTCAAGGGAAACAATCAGTAGAGTGTCTCTCTCCTGCTCCTTAACAGTCAACCATCTTGTCTATTTTATGTTTGATTAATTATGAATGTGCTTTGTAAACCACCTCGAACATTGGAGAGTGCAGTCTATAAGAAATGTTTTAAAAAGCAAATAAATAAGTAAATAAATAGATAGTCATGGTTTAATGAGGGACAGTCAAAATGGGTTTTCTAAAGGGAAGACTTGCCTTCCCAATTTACTAGAATTTTTTGAGGGTGTAAATAAACATGCAAAGGTGAGCTAGTTGATATAGTGTATTTGCATTTTCAGAAGACATTTGACAACATACCTCATGAAAGACTCCTCAGGAAATTAGGATGCCACAGATCAAAAGCAGTGTCCTACTGTGCATTGGTAACTGGATAAAAGACAGGAAACAGAGGGTAGGAGTAAATGGTCAGTTTTCCAAATGGAGAAAGTTCATTAGTGGAAGGGGTCTGTATTGGGATCTGTGCTATTTAGCATATTCATAAATGATCTGGAAAAAGGAACAACAAGTGAGGTGATCAAATTTGCAGATAGCACAAATTGTTTTGAGTCATTAAAACAGCAACAGATTGTAAAGAACTACAGAAGAACTTTGTGAGATTAGGAGACTGGGCTTCTAATTGTCAGATGTAGTTTAATGTGAAAATAATAAAATAATGCATGTAGGGAATAATAATCCCAACTATAGGTATACAATGCTGGATTCCATGTTAGAAGTCATCACCCAGGCAAAGGACCTTGGTGTCCTTTTGGGCAATACCTTGAAATCTTCCACTAAGGGGCAGATTTTATAACCTGCGCGTGGGGTACGTTTGTGCGTGCTACCTGGCGCGAACAAATGTACACCCGATTTTATAACATGTGTGCGCAGCCGTGCGCATATTATAAAATCCAGGGTCAGCATGCACAAGGGAGTGCACACTTGTGTACTTTGGGGCAGATTTTATAAATCTGCGCACACGCATACTTTTGTTCGCGCACCAGGCGCGAACAAGAGTACGCGGGATTTCAATAGATACGCGTAGCTGCGCGTATCCATTATCATCCAGGGTCGGCGCGCGGAAGGCTGCCCAAAATCGGCAGCCTGCGCGTGCCGAGCCGTGCAGCCTGCCTCTGTTCCCTCCAAGGCTGCTCCGAAATCGGAGCGGCCTCGGAGGGAACTTTCCTTCGCCCTCCCTTCCCCTACCTAACCCACCCCCCCCCAGCCCTATCTAAACCTCCCCCCTACCTCTATCACGAAAGTTACGCCTGCTCGAAGCAGGTGTAACTTTGCGCACGCCAGGCCGGCTGCCACGCTCCATGTTCCGGTCCGGGGGCTGGTCCAGGGGCCGCTGTCATGCCCCCGGGCTGGATCCACGCCCCCAGACACCCCCCCAAAATGCCACGTCACTCCCGACATGCCCCCGAAATGCCGCCTCACTCCAGGCACGCCCCTCCGACACGCCCCCGACACGCCCCTCCATGCAAGCCCCGGGACTTACGCGCATCCCGGGGCTTGCGCGCGATGCCGAGCCTATGGGGAGCCCTGATGGCTTTCTCCGTCACGAGTGCAGGAGATCGCTCCCGGACCCCCACTGGACCCCCAGGGACTTTTGGCCAGCTTGGGGGGGCCTCCTGACCCCCCCAAGACTTGCCAAAAGTCCAGCGGGGGTCCGGGAGTGACCTCCTGCACTTGCGCCCTATTGCCAATATTCAAAATGGCACCGGCGCTACCTTTGCCCTCACTATGTCATACGACCCCCACAAGACTTTTGGCAAGTCTTGTGGGGGTCAGGAGGCCCCCCCCAAGCTGGCCAAAAGTCCCTGGGGGTCCAGCGGGGGTCCGGGAGCGATCTCCTGCACTTGTGACGTCGGGTGACAGGAACCAAAATGGCGCCGGCGCTACCTTTGCCCTGTCATATGGTAAGGGCAAAGGGCCACCGGCGCCATTTCTATTAACGCAGCCATGGCCCAAGAGCGGGAGATCGCGCCGGGACCCCCCCACTGGACCCCAGGTAGTTTAAAACATTTTGGGGGGTTCGGGAGAGTGGGGGATTTGTTTTAAAGGGTCGGGGTGGGTTTTAGGGTTGTTTTGGTGTGCCGGTTTTCCCGCCCTCCCCCGATTTACGATTTTTTACGATTTATTTACAAAAAAACCATGACGATCAGATTTCCCTCCCCCCCCAGCCAAAATCGATCGTTAAGACGATCGATCACATGATTCACATCCCTATTATAGACAGCATAGCACTTCACTTAACTGCATTAATGCATATTCCTACTGTAAAAGGTGAGGTCTATATTCAGACTCAATCCGGATAGCAAAGTTAGCCAGATAAACTTATCCAGCTAATTATGGAGGCATGTTCAACACTATTGAATATAGCAGGCTATCTTAGGACTAGATACATCATTTTGCTATAATTTTCATATGAATAGCACCCATGATAAAAAAAAAGGTATATTTAGGTTAATATTTGAGTTACCACAAAGATCTCATATTAGCAAATTATTTATACCACTTTAGGAGGGTCATCTAGTAACCTGAGGAGACTTTTTGGTGGTGGTCTAGGGTTTGGGGAGCAGTTTAACATGTACAGTCAGACGTACGAACAGCACAGTACACATCAGTGAAGATTTGATTTGATTTGGAATGAGGAAAGATGCACAAAGATTAGATTTCTATGATTAATTCTCGACCTAGCTTGTTGCACTCCTTACCTGGGTGCTATCAAGATAGGGAGAGAGCACACTGTAGAAATCTCATCTTTGTGCATCTTTCCTCATTCCAAATCACATTGAATATTCATTGATGTCTACTGTGCTGTTCATGTGTCTGCGCATGTAAAGCTGCCCCCCAAATCCTAGACTACCACCAAAACCTCACCTCAAGTTATTAGATGACCTTCCTAAAGTGGTATAAATAGTTCACTAAGGGGTGTATTCTCTCTCTCTTCTTCTTTCCCTAATAGGATTTGTAATATTATCATATTGCACAGCTTAATGCCAGAAAAAAAGGTGTAGTTATAAAATGCATTATGTTATTGCACACAATGTTAAACACCCCTCATTTTCATAAACTCCTCCCCTTTGACTAAATTTTCAAAATTTGCATATGCTTTACAAGATGCAAAAAATAACGCCGTAACGCATTTTGATGAATGACCCTGTCAAATAGGTATCCGGCTAACTATAGCTATCTAACTTTAGAACAGATCTTTGACTCAACCAGACTTAACTGGCCAAGACATCCAGCTAACTCTGAATATTGGCTAATTCAACTCCTCCCAGTTATACCCCTGATCTGCCCCTAACTTATCCAGCTAAATTCTAGCCACCTAACTTATTAGCCAGCTAGAAGTTAGCCAGATAAAGATTGAATAGTGCCGAGTAAGTCATTTAGATGCATAACTATTATGTTATCCCTCTCAATGGGTTTTGAATATGGACCTCTTTATTTTAATTATACAATTTTATATTCCACATCTTCCATTCAAATATGCTCAGTGTGGATTCTAAAATGACATCCATAACATATATTAAACATATAACATCACTTTTAACAGTTTACATAATACATTAAAAACAACAGAATAAAAATATTACTCATATGTCTTCTTAAAATACCATGCCTTTACCTTCTTCCTGAACAATGTAATATCCTCCTCTGCTCTCAGATCTGCCAGCAACACACTCCACAATGTGGGACTAATAAAGATGAAAGCAGTTTATACTTATTTATTTCCAGGTGGGTGTTCCAGTAAATTTGTGCCATACGATCTCAAATCACAGATTGGTTCATACCAAAACAGACTATTGGATACAATACACTTGGTTTCAGAATGCAGCAGCTTGTACATGATAGTTAGTATTCTGAACTGGGATGTCCATTTGATTGGCAGCCAATTTAAGGAATACATTGTTAGAGTAATATGATCTGTTCTTTTTATGCCACTTATCAATCTTACTGTGCCATGCCGTTCCAGTTGTAGGAACCATAATAATTTGGCAGGAAGCCCTACATCCAAACTGCTGCAGTCATCTATATTACTTAAAACCAAAGTTTGACAGAGTGTTTGGAATAATACCTAAGAGGCCTAATCATATCTATTTATAGAACAAAATCCTTACTAAATGCTAAATATATAATTTTAAACATTAATTGTGAGAGTCATATCCCATTGTTCTTGTCCAAAAGTCAGAAAACTAGGGTAGGTCCCAGGTCTTAAGATCCAAATGTATACTTTGGGGGGAAAAATGACAAAAAAGTCTTTGGATCAGTTTTGGAATGTACATGTTTAAAATAGCATATTTTTCCCCAAGGATTTAATTTCTTGCAGTTTCTGATAGGGGGGAAAAAAGTGTACAAAAGGGATAACATAATATGCCATACTGGGTCAGACCAAGGGTTCATCAAGCCCAGTATCCTGTTTCCAACAGTGGCCAATCCAGGCCATAAGAACCTGGCAAGTACCCAAACATTAGAAAGATCACAAGCTACTATTGCTTGTTAATTGCCATAATAGCAGTTTATGGAATTTTCCTCTAGGAACTTATCCAAACCTTTTTTAAACCCAGTTACACTAACTGCTGTAACCACATCTTCTGGTAATAAATTCCAGTGCTTAACTATGCGCTGAGTGAAAAAGAATTTTCTTCAATTTGTTTTAAATGAACTACTTGCTAACTTAATGGAGTGCCCCCTGGTCATTCTATTATCTGATAGAATAAATAACCAATTTACATTAACTTGTTCAAGTCTTTTCATGATTTTGTAGACTTCTATCATATCCCCCCTCAATCCTCTCTTCTCCAAACTGAACAGCCCTAAATCTTGTTCAAAAGAGCTAGGGAACTGATGCCCAAACAAGCTTATTTAGAAATATAAAATACATATTGCTAATCAAGCTGTATCTCATCTAAAATAACTAAGATAAACTGCCTCTCCTGAAAGAGAGAGGCAGCCAAAACATAAAAATACAGGAGCCTTAAAATATTAACATTCACATTCTGGGGCAACCATCAACATGGTCATGCAAAATCAGCTCTAGTCCTCTTGAAACTTTGCCACCTAATGGGTAAATATACATAGCTCAAATTAACTTAATAAAAGTTCAGTAAAGTACTAAAGCTATGAAATGAAGAGCGCATTTACCAGGTAGCAAATAATGCAAAAGTTATAAAATATTAATAACATAATCAGTAAACTGCACATGACATTGCTATAAGAGCTTATCAAACTAAGGGGTCATTTATCAAAAATGCCTTTAAGGCATGCGATAGCACCATAATATATGGTGTGGTGCAAATCTGAAAAAGAGGAGGAGTTAGAGGTGGGTATACCATTTTGTGAAGCCATATTGCATGGCTTTAATTACACCTTTTTTGGTAGTGTTAAGCTGTGTGATGGCTTGTGTTAAGGCTTTATTGTATTTTTTTATGTGTTCTTGAGGCTCTTGGAGCACTAACCAAGCTATCCAGGCCCTGGAGGATAGAGAAAGAGAGAGAAAGAGACTGAGACTAGCCATATTGCCCCAACACTAGATAAGTATTTATATCTCTATGGGAGGCCCACCTGGTAACTCGAAGTGAGGTTTAGGTATTAGTGTAGGGGTTAGGGGCCACTTTGACATTCAAAGTGAGATGTATGAACAGAACAGTGCTCTCTTGTGAAGATTTGATGACCCTCGGAGTGAGGAAACTCACTCAAAGATGATATTTGTGCAATGTTCTCTCGGCTTAGCTTGATGGACTCTCTACCTGGGGAACATCAAGCTAGGTTGAGAGAACATTGCATAAATCTCATTTTTGAGTGAGTTTCCTCACTCCGAGGGTCATCAAATCTTCACAAGAGAGCACTGTTCTCTTCGTACATCTCACTTTGAATGTCAAAGTGGCCCCTAACCCCTACCTCCTGCACTTGGGCCGTATTGCCAGTATTCAAAATGGCGCCGGCGCTACCTTTGCACTCACTATGTCACAGAGGCCGAGGGTCGGCCCCTGTGACATAGTGAGGGCAAAGGCTAGCGCGGCGCCATTTTGAATACTGGCAGCCGCTAGCCTTTGCCCTCACTATGTCACCGACCGTCAGCCACTGTGACATAGTGAGGGCAAAGGGTAGCGCCGGCGCCATTTTGAATTCTGGCAATATGGCCCGAGTGCAGAAGGTCGCTCCTGGACCCCCGCTGGACTTTTGGCAAGTCTTGTGGGGGTCAGGAGGCCCCCCCCAAGCTGGCCAAAAGTCCCTGGGGGTCCAGCGGGGGTCCGGGAGCGATCTTCTGCACTCGTGCCGTCGGGTGCCAGGAACCAAAATGGCGCCGATAGCCTTGCCTTTACTATGTCACGGGGGCTACCGATGCCATTGGTCAGCCCCTGTCACATGGCAGGAGCACAAGATGGCGCTGATGGCCATGTGACAGGGCTGACCAATGGCACCGGTAGCCCCTGTGACATGGTAGGGCTATCAGCGCCATTTTGAACTGGTACAGAGGGTGTGAGAGTGCTCCCGGACCCCCGTTGGACCACCAGGTAGTTTTGGTAAGTCTTGGGGTGTTCAGGAGGGTGGGGGTTGTAGTAAATTTAATTTTAGCCGGGTAACGATTAGGATGAGACGTATAACCATATCGGGACGCCATACGGACATATACAACGTATCTGCCACCCGATGAATACATATCCCGAATGCAACGTATGGCGTCCCTCTGCACATCCCTAATAGCCACTGCTGTTACTAGCAACGGTAACATGGAATAGACTTAGTTTTTGGGTACTTGCCAGGTTCTCATGGCCTGGATTGGCCACTGTTGGAAACAGGATACTGGGCTTGATGGACCCTTGGTCTGACCCAGTATGGCATGTTCATATGCTCCCCAATTGACACATTTTAACTGATTAGTAACATTTTCAGTTAGTGTGCATCAAGTCCTGTTAGTGCACACTAACTCCAAAATTAAGGAAACCCGAAATAAACACCCCCTGAGCCATTTATAAAATGAAATCAAACAGATAATGACCCAAAACAAAAATGACACACAAAGAAAATTAATTCATATCCCTAATAACCAAGCGGATTAAAAGCATAACCTAAACATTTAAATGGTCGAGCTTTTATGACTTGCAGCTTGGATATATCCTTAGGGGGTAAGCAGACATAATTAGGCAACTTTGGCTGGGTAAGAAAGACACCAAATCAGGGCATTCTTGTCCACAATTTATCAGATTTTCTTTAGCCACATTGAATTACAATGTTACTTAGTTTCTTGGAAGTTCATTTGGGAAATGTACATGGTTTAGAACTTTTCTTACTTCATTGTTTTTTATTTTGGCAGTTTTTCTATGAGAAGGAAAATTCACAGGTCAAATATACAACCACCTAAGCTCTTCACTTCAAGTAAGTGAAACATTTTTTAATAAAAATGAGTAAGGTTTTATTTTATAATCTAAAACCTATTGGTCTAAAGGGAATTTGTTTTTGTGTTCCCAAACTAAATCCATATGGGGCAAACATTTAGTCCAAAAATGATGAATATGCATTGGTTTCCAGTTAATGAAAAAAAATTCACAGAAAGTACACCGAAATACATTTTGGCCAGAAGAAGGCAAATAGTGGCAAATGTGCAGGATTTACAAACTATCAACTGTCATAAAAGGAGACATTCAGACCAGGGAAAAAATATTTACACTGTGACTTGAAAAAATTAAATTTGGGCAGTACTAGAGAAGGGCCTATTTTAGACACTCAACTAATGTCCTCGGTGCCTCACTGATTATATCATCCTAGCACTTGCTACCTTTCCGCTAATGATGCAAACATGCATTTCTACAGTGGGGAGTTATACTAGCCATGTTTGCCCTTGAGAAAATGTGAATCTTTGTTGGCTGAGATATCTTATTTTATAAGTAAAAAGATGTTTCAGTAAATAAGTTTTCATGATCACTTAGATCAATTTCTACAAAAAATATTTTATCCTTTTATGGGTTTTTTTCCATGATTTTAATGCTATTCTACAGTCAAACATTCCTGTTACACAGCAACCATCTATCAATTCCTTACTCTCTCAGAGACACCACTTACAAGGCTTGCTGTAGAAACATCCTTCCTACCTTGGTCATACAGTTTCTGAAATTATTTTCATATTAATATTAATCTAATCACTCATGCTCATCTAATTATTATTTTTTTTTTTGCTCTAGGGAAGTAATATGTACACATACTACAAGATATGCATATAAAATAGAGGATTAGAATGAGAATACATTGTGCACAGGTTCCTGGATATAGAGGTAAAGTTTCAAACAAATCTAGCCAGATGACTACAGCATTACCCTTGTAGATCAGGGACTGAAAATAGTCTCCCACTGAGCAGCTGAACATAGCAGCCTAGTTTTACTCCATGGATATAGCTTGCTGTTCTATAAAAATGGACATTTCAGTAGGCTGACTTGAGTCAGAAGAATAAACTGCATGCATACAGTATACTGAAGTTTCAAACATATGCACATATATTTTCATGCCTTTCCCCACCCACAGATAAAAGTAGGTGCAAATCATGAAGGTAGCTTTGTACCATAAGAACACATGAAATGCCATTCTGGATCAGGCAAAGGTCCATCAAGCTCAGCCTCCTATCTCCAGCAGATCCCCCATTAACTGATCTATTTCTTCTAACTCACTCCCAGGAGTAAGTGCTGGCTTTCTCACTTCTATCTGCCAAATAACTCTTTATAGACATTTCCCTTCAGAAAATTGTCCAACCCTCTTTAGTGTTAGTTGCCTTGACCACATCCTCTGGCAACAGATTCCTTAGCTTTATGCATTGAGTGAAAAAATACTTCCTGTGATTTGTTTTAAATCTGCTAGTTACCAGTTTATGAAGTATTCTGAATCCTAGTGTTATTTGAAAAGATAAACAACTGTTCCCCACTTACTCATTCTACTTCACTGATAATTTTATAAATTTCAATCATATGCTCTCTCAGTTGTCTTTTCGCAAGCTAAAGAATCCTAATCAGTTTCAACTTTCTCCATGAGAGAGCTTTTCCATGTCCTTTATCATTTTTTGTTACCCTTCTCTTTACCTTTTCTGCTGTCTCTTTTGAGATGGGACAAGCAGAACTGAACACATTACTTAAGGTATGGTCGCATCATGGATATATAAAAAGGCATTATGATATTATCAGTTTTGTCTTCTGTTCCTTTCCAAATTATTTCTAACTTTCTGTTTGCCTTTTTGACTGCCACTGCATACTGAGATTTCAAGGCATTGTCCACAAGAACTTTGAGGTCCTTTTCCTGGGTGGCAACTTCTAATATGGAACCCAGCATTGTGTACCTATAGTTGGGATTCTTTTTCAATATTTTATTACTTTGCATGTATCCACATTACTTTTATTCATATGAATACATTACTTTGCATGTATCCACATTTAATTATATATTTTATTCATATGAATAAAAGATATAATTAAATGTGGATACATGCAAAGTAATAAAGGGGCAGGAATAATCTCCCTTTCTTCAAGAATGGAAAAACTACAACTTGCAATCTTGAATTTAATCTCTTCCCACACTGGGTATTGCAACCTCTCCTTATGCTGGTCAGGAAAAATGTATAGTCCCTTCTGACCCCCCTGAGTAAAGACAAAGGCAAAGAATTAATTCACTTTTTCTGCTATTTCCTTGTCTTCCCTGACTACCCCTTTCAACCCTTGGCCATCTAACAGCCCAGCTGACTCCCTCACAGGTTTTTGCTTCAAATGTACCTAAAAAAGGGTTTTTTTTCCCATATGTGTTAAGCTTCTATTCAAATTATCTCTTATCATAATTGATTTTTTATATCTGTAGAGACCCCTTGGGGTCTCTACTAGATGTCCTTAGTCCCAGCCCTTGGGTAGTCAGCTGCAGAGGGAGAAACCATTCATTACAGCATCCCAGAGAGTTTCTCTAGAACTGAACGCCCCTTAGGCACAAGCATGGGAGTTATAAGTCCGGCCCTCCTATGGTGAGAAAATCGAGGTGGAGGTAAGGTCGCTCAACAATTACCTGAGAGGTTGCCCAGGGTCTAAGGAACCTTGCTTGGCCCATTCTGGGCCTCTAGACATTTCCGGGATTGTGACATCATCAGGGAGGGTCCGATGTGGGAGCTATAAGTCCGGCCCTCCTATGGCGAGAAAATCGAGGTGGAGGTGAGGAGTCGCTGAACATTTACCTGAGAGGTTGCCCAGGGTCTAAGGAACCTTGCTTGGCCCAGTCGGGGCCTCTGGACATTTCTGGGATTGTGATATCATCAGGGAGGGTCAGGCATGGGAGCTATAAGTCCGGCCCTCCTACGGTGCATCGCCGTTGACGGCGCGTAGCCCAAGCCACGCGCGCCTAAGGGTTGCGCGGCTTTGTCCTGTTTTAATAACTTTGGAGCTCCTCGACACCTCCACCTCGGGTATGTTAAGAAAATTTAAATATATTTGTATTATATCTCCTTTCATCTCATGCCTCCAATAATAAGGGTCCAAGTTAAATTGCCATAAGCTGTATTATATTGTGGAGTCCATTATTCTTGAAAATTTTGGGAGTGAATCAATGCCTCATAGTGTAAGGAAAAGAAGGGCAAAAGAGAAAGCCAGCCCAGGAGCTTCTCTTAACCCTGAAATATCTGGACTGATGGATGCCCACATTATTAGAGGAGGAACTGAATCGGGAGTACAGTCGCTGAGGCAGGGGACTCTGGAAGCATCTCAAGTCCCACTGCCCGACTCTGACATCTCGCTTTCCCTGATATTGAGAGTGGGGCTGGCAAACCCTGCAACACTTAGGAGCCCAGACTTAGAGCTGGCAACACTGCAGGCCAAAGTTGCTTGCAGTTTGGAAGGCTAGGCAGTAGAGATGTGGTTTGTTTTTCACCCGAATTAGGAAATTACACGAAATTTCCTAATTCGTTGTGGTTTCGGAAGCCCCGAAACCCGAAAAGAATTTTCCCTGAATTTCAGGGAAATTTCGTTTTTCGGGTTTGCCTGGGGAGAGGGGCACAAATTTATTTTTTTTAAATTAAAAACCACCCCAAACCACCCCAAACATTTAAATTAACTATAATACAACACCCCCCCTGATCCCGATCCCTCCCCAAGACTTACGAACATCCCTGGTGGTCCAGCGGGGTCCCGAGTGCCATTTGATCCTTCGTGCCCATGTTGTGCGCTATTGCCAGGCTTGCTCAAAATGGTGCCGAATAGCCTGAACTA
The DNA here is from genome assembly GCF_901001135.1 of Rhinatrema bivittatum. NCBI lineage: Eukaryota > Metazoa > Chordata > Amphibia > Gymnophiona > Rhinatrematidae > Rhinatrema > Rhinatrema bivittatum. The sequence continues at coordinate 434,424,224 of NC_042617.1, forward strand.
CCATGTCACAGGGGCTACCGGCGCCATTGGTCAGCCCCTGTCACATGGCCATCGGCGCCATCTTGTGCTCCTGTCATGTGACTGGAGCTGACCAATGGCGCCGAAAGCCTCTGTGACATAGTATGGGCAAAGGCTATCGGCGCCATTTTGATTACTGGCAGCCGACAACGAAATCGCTCCCGGACCCCCGCTGGACTCCCAGGGATTATTGGCAAGCCTTGGGGGGGACACAGGCCTGCGATACTTTAGAAGATGAGGGGAGGGGGGCCGAAATGGGGGGTGGGCCTGCGCTAGCCGGCAGCGATCGCACAGTCGCGGCACGATCGCTGCCAGTTTCGCACCCAATAGCGCCACCATAGAAGGTGTAGCTATTGGGAGCGAAATATGCAGCGAAAAGGCACTTACACCTTTTCGCTGTGACGCCGTCGTCATGGAGTCAGCCCCGGTGACGCCCCAACTTCTCCTCTTCCGGGGCCGACTCCATTTGGTATCGCACGCGAAAAGGGACATTTTGCGTGTGAAACGTCCCTTACCGTGTGTGATACTTTTGGAAAATAAGGCCCTAAGTATAGCTGTGTTTAAAAAAGGATTGGATAAGTTCTTGGAGGAGAAGTCCATTACCTGCTATTAAGTTCACTTAGAGAATAGCCACTGCCATTAGCAATGGTAGCATGGAATAGACTTAGTTTTTGGGTACTTGCCAGGTTCTTATGGCCTGGATTGGCCACTGTTAGAAACAGGATGCTGGGCTTGATGGACCCTTGGTCTGACCCAGTATGGCATTTTCTTATGTTCTTATGTAGGATAATAAAAGTATTGTTGTTTCTGTAATATTAATAATTATACTTCACTTTTCTGGTCAAGTAATTCTATCTTGATATGTAATTGATAAAAAGTTCAATAATTAAAACATTTTCAAAAAATTGATTTTCCAAATTTTCCATTTTTTGAGTCAAGGATTGATTTTCTTTCATATTAATTCATTCTGATTACTTGAATTTTTCAGTTCCTCAGAATTTCTCTCAATAACATGATCCCTCATTAAATCATCACAAATTATCTTATCAACTTTAAGTTCAATTTTTTCTATATTTTTAACTATAGGTTTTAATTGCAATGAAACATTTTTATTTAGAACTAACATTTCCCATATAACTTCCAATGAAATGTATGTGGTCTTACAATTGGTATTATTTCAGACTCGTCCCCATTTAACATAGATTCCTGAGTCATCAACATCCCCTCTATAACATTCCCCTCTGGTACACTAGACATTCTAGTTTGCTCTGCTCCTGGAACCCCAGTTGTTCCCAGTCCACCCTCTATGTCGTCACTTTTCCCTAGAGGCGAAAAGGTGTCCTCAATAGGTTCAGATGTTGATGTAGCAGGATTCCCAGGGGGTGCTCTATTATCCGGGGACACTGAGATCCCCAAGTCACGAAGGATTGCAGTGCCCTCCTGCAAGCCTTCAAGCGACATTTCACCCGGTCTTATGGTGCTCCTTCTGATGTGGGCATCCATAGGGCCCAACACCGGACTAGCTAAAGTACCCTCAATAGCAAACCTCTCTCTCGCCCTTCATTTCCAGGCCGAGTGAGGCATAGTTTAACAAAAGTCTAGAAGTAATAAGAAGGTACTTAGCTGAGTTGGTCGTCTTTCTTCATTTCCCCAAGTGAGACTGTGAGATCCAAAGGTTTTTCCTGAGGTAATCTGTACAATCCATGCAAATCACTGCAAATCCATGTGAAGCCAGGCAAAGCCTGGCAAGCCGCGTGCCCCTTAGGCGCGCGCCGGCGTCAGCTGCTCGCCGCAAGCAGCCCGATCTTATGGAGTCACTTCCGGGGTCCTGCCCTCTGCGTAGCAATTAGTCACAGGTAGGGATCGCCGTTGGGGCACTGAGGTACCTCTTACCCCCGGTTCTCTTTACAAGCAGGTAATTTAGACAGCCCTTACTCCTCTCAGTCCCAAGAGGAGATTCAGCAGCCTGATCTTATGGAGCCACTTCTGGGGTCCTGCCCTCTGCGTCGCAATTAGTCACAGGTGGGAATCGCCATCGGGGCACTAAGGTACCTCTTACCCCCGGTTCTCTTTACAAGCAGGTAATTTAGACAGCCCTTACTCCTCTCAGTCCCTCAACTCTATAATTTATAGGAAGCCAGTGTAGTGATATTAAGAATGGAGTGATGTGTTCATGCTTTTTTGTTTCTGTATGAATTCTTGCTGCCGTATTTTGGAGAATTTGTAGCGGATGTATTGTTGTTAACGTTAATCCTAGAAGCAAGGCATTGCCGTAATCAAGGTTGGCAAAGATTAAGAGCTGAAGAATAGTTCTGAAATCATTTTGCTCCAAAAATGGTTTTAATCATTTTAGTATTGTAATTTGTTGCAATATGTGTGTATGTATGTATGAAACCCAGATTACAGACCTGTTGTATTGGATGAATTCTTGTTTGTGTGTTCTCCAGTGTCAAGGGTAGTAATGGTTCATTGGATGTTTTTCTTTCCAATACTATGAGAATTCAGTTTTAGCCATGTTCAGAATGAGTTTCATGTGAGTCAGCAATTTTTTAACATATGATAAATACATGGCAGTTTTTTTATATGTGATTTCAATGGAGTCAGTGATCGGAATAAGAATTTGAATATCAACCTCATAAATAAAGTGCATTAGACCAAGACAAGAAAGCAGATGGCAAAGGGGCAACATAGAGATGTTAAACAATGTTGCAAAGAGGGCTGAACCCTGTGGGACTCCTGTGCTAAGTTTTATTTTTTCTCATAATGAATTATTAATTTTTACTTGGAAATTTCGATTGGTTAGATATGATGAGAACCAATGCAGGGTTGTCTTTGTAAGTCCGATTTCAGCTAGTCTTTTTAGAAGGATGGAATGATTAACTGTGTCAAATGCTGCTGACAAATCTAGTAATATTAATAGAAATTTTTGTCCATTATCAAATCCTCTTAGTGTGATATTGGTTAGTGACAGGAGAAGAGATTCGGTATTATAGTGCTTTCGAAAACCGAATTGAGATGGGTAGAGAATGTTGTTGTTTTCCAAGTGTTCTGTTAGTTGTTTCTGAACTATTTTTTCTAATACTTTAGATATAAAAGGGAGATTTGATATTGGTCGATAATTATTGAGGATCGATGGGTCGAGATTATCTTTCTTTAGAATTGGCTTTATTACAGCAGTTTTTAGGATTTCAGGAACATGTCCTTTAGATAGGGACTGGTTGATTATGTTCATAACTGGGGGGGGTAATTATATCTTTGATCTGTTTCAGAGTGTGCGTTGGAATATTATCTAAGGAATGATTTGCAGGATTAGTCTTATTGATGATAGAATAAATTTCTTCGGAACTTGTTAAATCAAATTCTGTCCAGGCATTCACTTCTTTTCTTCCCATTTCAATAGATTGATCCTCAGTTTTCAGATTTTCATTAATTAGATGAATAATTTTCTCGCTAAAAAACCACGCAATATCGTTACATCTATCCTCCAATATCTGTGGATGATTGTGGCTAACGTCTTTTGTCAAGTTTTTTATAATGGAAAATAAAACTCTTGGATTGTGATTGAATTTTTTTGGTATAAAACTCCTTTTTTAAATTGTTAATCAATCATTTGTAGTAAGTCAGATAGGATCTGTATGCCGATAAAGTTGAAGTATTTTTGAGTTTTCTCCAGGCTTTTTCTCTTTTCCTGAGCTCTTTTTTTGCTAGTCTAATTTTAGAATTATACCAAGGGTTGGCCATATGTGGGGGGTTTTTTATATTTTTTGAGCGAATAGGGTTTATGCCCTTTGCCACCTTGCTTGTCATGTCAAACCATGACTTAGTTGCACACTCAGCATTATAAACATCTAGACTATCAATCTATACTTTCACCTTGCAGACACCAGTGGGCCATCCTAACTTGGTAGTGGGAACAATAAACATGAACCCATACCCTGAGATAGTACCAGCACATTAAAGTGACATATCCAATTGAGGATTCTCTAGGCTTCAATCAATATATACTCTCATGTCCAGGTCACAAAATACCATCACATCAAACTGCACTTTGACCTAAATATATCTCCCACTATTCTTCTTTTTGTTCCTCTTGCATGGCCTGTGAAGGGGAAAGTTATAGCAATAAAGTGGGACACAGGGCAGAAGTACAGGTGATCTTTGGAACATGGTAGAAAACATAAGTCAACTGTATACTGGTCACGAGTACTATTAGAGGACTCCAACTGAAAGGAAGGAATAAATAGTAATTTAGTTGGAAAATAGTTTATAATTTAATTGTAGCTTTTTATATTTTTCTGGAATGGGTTTTTTCTTAATTTTTTTCAAGAAACTTAACTTTTTTCTTTCAAAAACAGCATGAACAAATTAGGAACATCTGTATATTTTTCTTTAAAAAGGAAATTACAATCTACTCTCCCTCCAAGGACATATCACAGTTCATATTGTGACAAACATTGCTGGACTCTTCTGGTTTTTGATGGCCGCTTCAAGGGCCAGGCCATCTCCTTGACAGAAGAGATCCATTTAACCAAAGTCCAGCCCTCCCATGGAGGGTAACATTACAGTCTCTAGGTCAGGAGGCCCCCCCAAGCTGGCCAAAAGTTCCTTTTGGGTGCAACGAGGGTCCCCCGGAGCGATCGCGCGGGGAATCACGTGACGCCGCGTCACTCCGATGTGACGCCGACGTCACGTGCTCCTCGCAAAGGAGTTCAGAAATGGCGTCCTGACTCCCTGCTGTACCACCAGGGAGTTTTGGTAAGTCTTGGGGGGGGGGGAGATTAAGGAGGGTGAGGGGTTTAAATTTTTATTTGCACGTATGGACATAGACTCAACTTATGGAATTCTCCATATGTCCATATTGACCGCAAATGGGACCCCCTTTCGACTTATGGACTTATGAACATAAACTTTTGCTCTGCACATCCCTAATCAATGGTATGCTTCTTCTGGTCTCCTTTCCTATGCTGATAGACTACAGCATGCTTGAAAACATTTCACCCAGCTTTATGTCAGAAATTTTTTCAACTCCCACTGATAGTTCAGGTGTCACCACAAAAGATGGATCATCAGCATCTTTTACAATGCACTTGTCCATTTATTCAGCAATCCATGCCTCTCTCTGTTCCTCCATTAAGTTCATTACATGGACCGGAACATATGGATAATGGAGGTCAAATATAGGATGAAAGTTTCCTATACATCAATCTCTCAGCCTGCAAAGCTCGATAGACATCCTTGAGGGTGATAGTAGACTAGGTTCTACCCAAGACTAGCCTCGGATTTGCCAAGTCACAGGCTGGTAGAGAATGTCGTTCTCTAGCCTGGACTCTGATGTCCCAGAAAGATCAGTAGCTTCATATGATCCTTGCTGGTTTGGTGTGGATGGTGATAAGGATGGAGAGTTACTATGAGGAAGAGACTCCCCAGCTGATGAGATTCCTGAACTTGAAGCAGGTGTGGACATTTCCATGGCCTTTTACACATCTCTCTATATGTTTTAGGCCCCCTCACTAGAAGATTGCACTTCAGGGTCACTACAGTGAAATATTCAACAGGCCAGGTAGGAGATTGCTGCTTTCTCACTGGTCTCCACTACTGCAGCCTCCAGATGATCCCATCTAGCCAAATGATTGGGAACTGATGGAGTACTCATCCATATAGTGCCTCCTAACTCCTGGTCTGCAGCCCTCTGATGTCACCAAGGATTCGGTGGATCCACTGCATTGAGCCACTAGCTGGGCGGCTTCTAAATTTCATCACAATAAGCCTGTCCTTGACCTAGACCTCTAGTACTGTTGCTATCATCTCCTGCTCTGCCTGCCTGGGCCTGCACTTTCACTTGTTCTGCTCACAACAGGGGTGGTGTTGGTTTGGTAGTCACAGCTGCTCACTCAGTTTCATCCAACATGGCCTGCACTATCACATCTGGGGCCTCCTCTAATTTGAAAATGGGACCCACTATGGTTTCCTTACTGATAGCCAGGGGATTCAACTGCTGCAGATGGGGACACATCGGGTACTATTTCTTGAGCTGCATCACCACCACTGCTATCGGACCCCACGGGGGATATATGGCCAGCACGGGCTTAATGTATCACTCTCTCCAAAGGACTAAACAGTCAAGGCCCCATAACCACATTGTCAGTTGGTCCCGGGGTTAGTAGTGGCTTTGGTGAAAGGTCTGGCACTACAATGGTAGAAGTGCAGGGTAACCGACTGAGGTTTCTGTCCTGCATGACAATTCTATACACTCCACCACCACTGCTGATGACCCTCAGCCCACTATGGATAGCTGCAACCTGCTTCAATATTGAAAAAATCTTAGGTGTTCTGGTGGTCTGTATACCGGCTTCATCCCTCCACTCATCAAGGTACCAGTACTCAGTATGGCTGAGCTTGCAGAACTGACCCTGGATGAGGTGGTAACAGGTGACCTTCCCCCTCTGATTTGTGACAGCAGACTTCCGTTCTTCCCTCTGGGTGGAAAAGAACCTTTTGATGCAGCCATCAAACCTTCCGAACAAGGTGATGCCATCGGAATGAATTCACTAGCTTTTTCTTTTGTCTCGGCATGAGCAAGGCCTGCCACAAGCGCTCCACTGCTGTGGACGCACTCAACACATGCTTCTCCTCGAGCTAAGGTGAGCATCACCAGTGTGTCACCATTTTTATAGGCTGTTACTGGCTGCACGCCGTAAACATCCATGATAACTTTAGATGCTCGCAACACATATCCTTTCTTTGTTGACACACTTTCTTCCCCTCTGTTTCCCCAAGGTGGGAGACCTAGCCACTTTACTTTTTTTCATGGCTTTACTTTGTAACACTCAGAGTTCTCAAAATTGCAACACTTTAAAATCACAGTACAGTTCTCTCGGTAACTCACATCTCCTTATACTTTCCACTACCCTTGAGCCCCACTTTCATGGGGACAATTTTATGAAACCCTTTCTTAGTGAATGGCACCCCTCCTGAAGGGTGATAAAAGAATGTATAGCTGGAGCTGTCCTCACACTCCTTATTCTCCTTTCCTGAGTCTCCAAGTTGTGGGTCCTTTCTCTGGGGGTGAAGGCTAATCATCTTGGCCCTGGCAGTAGCATTCTCCCATGTGCATGTGTTATCATAGCTCTTCAGGACAGGTGCACTTACAAGCCAGGCAGGACTCACTGGATGGGTGTTTAAATTAAAGTTTACCATAATTCCTCTTAAAAGAATCAATAGATGCCAAAATTAAAGTGTCCAGATACTTCCAGTGTTCTCAGATTTACATGAGCAGAATTAGAATGCTCTCTACTTCTGTGGAAATGTCCGTCCAGGCAGGGACTTGGAACAGGAGTATCCTCCATGGTAAGGAAAGACGATTATCCCAAAGTGGCTGGGGAACCCTAACAGTGACCAGATCCCTTCCCACAGTACCTAAGGGCCACGTTGAATCTTGAACTACACCTGGCAGTGTCCTGTGTCCCGGGATGAAAACTCTAGTTGGGGGGGGGGGGGGGGGTCTCCTGGTGTTTCTCCCTCCATAATTCCTCTTTAAAAGACAGAAGATAGCTTCCCAGGAGGAAAGATCTGTGCTGGAAACAGTTACCAAAAGTTTTCAGGGGAAAAGAAGGGGGCAGAAAACAATCTCCCTTTCTCCAATGGTGGAAAAATACAGCTTGAAACAGCAACTCTTCTCATACTGGGTAGAGATGTGAATCGTTTTCCATATCGTCTTAACGATAGAAATCGTGTGGCAGGGCAAGAAAATCGTGTTAGGCACGATTTTTTAGTTAAAAAATCGTTAAAAATCGTTTTTTCCGATTAGTGCGCACTAACTCGAATTAGTGCGCACTAACTGAAAATGATACAATTTGACACTTTTCAGATCAGTTAAGGTCAGTTTAGGAATGAATATGTATTCCTATTGGCTGCCCTCTTATTTATTCATGTTACCAAGCTTCCCACTGACAGTATATGGGGGATGGGAAATGGAAACAGTTGGTAGCTTGACAAAACAAGTAATGTGATCAGTCAATGTGACTAGAACTTGTGCCCTAACCCTGATACCAGGGGTATTGTGATCTTCCTGCACACAGTGCCCTATCCCTATTAATACCAGGAGTGTTGTGATCTTCCTGCACACAGTGCCCTAACCCTGGCACCAGGGGTGTTGTGATCTTCCTGCACACAGTGCCCTATCCCTATTAATACCAGGAGTGTTGTGATCTTCCTGCACACAGTGCCCTAACCCTGGCACCAGGGGTGTTGTGATCTTCCTGCACACAGTGCCCTATCCCTATTAATACCAGGAGTGTTGTGATCTTCCTGCACACAGTGCCCTAACCCTGGCACCAGGGGTGTTGTGATCTTCCTGCACACAGTGCCCTATCCCTATTAATACCAGGAGTGTTGTGATCTTCCTGCACACAGTGCCCTAACCCTGCCACCAGGGTTGTTGTGATCTTCCTGCACACAGTGCCCTATCCCTATTAATACCAGGAGTGTTGTGATCTTCCTGCACACAGTGCCCTATCCCTATTAATACCAGGAGTGTTGTGATCTTCCTGCACACAGTGCCCTAACCCTGGCACCAGGGGTGTTGTGATCTTCCTGCACACAGTGCCCTATCCCTATTAATACCAGGAGTGTTGTGATCTTCCTGCACACAGTGCCCTAACCCTGGCACCAGGGGTGTTGTGATCTTCCTGCACACAGTGCCCTATCCCTATTAATACCAGGAGTGTTGTGATCTTCCTGCACACAGTGCCCTATCCCTATTAATACCAGGAGTGTTGTGATCTTCCTGCACACAGTGCCCTAACCCTGGCACCAGGGGTGTTGTGATCTTCCTGCACACAATGCCCTATCCCTATTAATACCAGGAGTGTTGTGATCTTCCTGCACACAGTGCCCTAACCCTGGCACCAGGGGTGTTGTGATCTTCCTGCACACAGTGCCCTATCCCTATTAATACCAGGAGTGTTGTGATCTTCCTGCACACAGTGCCCTAACCCTGGCACCAGGGTTGTTGTGATCTTCCTGCACACAGTGCCCTATCCCTATTAATACCAGGAGTGTTGTGATCTTCCTGCACACAGTGCCCTAACCCTGGCACCAGGGGTGTTGTGATCTTCCTGCACACAGTGCCCTATCCCTATTAATACCAGGAGTGTTGTGATCTTCCTGCACACAGTGCCCTAACCCTGACACCAGGGGTGTTGTGATCTTCCTGCACACAGTGCCCTATCCCTGGCACCAGGGGTGTTGTGATCTTCATGTACACAGTGCCCTATCCCTATTAATACCAGGAGTGTTGTGATCTTCCTGCACACAGTGCCCTATCCCTAATACCAGGGGTGTTGTGATCTTCCTGCACACAGTGCCCTATTCCTGATACCGGAGGTGTTGGGATCTTCTTGCACACATCCCGGTATCAGGGATAGGGCACTGCATACAGGAAGATCACAACACTCCTGGTATCAGGAATAGGGCACTGTGTGCAGGAAGATCACAACGCCCCTGGTATTAGGGATAGGGCACTGCGTGCAGGAAGATCACAACACTCCTGGTATTAATAGGGATAGGGCACTGCATGCAGGAAGATCACAACACCCCTGGTATCAGGGATAGGGCACTGTGTGCAGGAAGATCACAATACCCCGGAGGAGTGAGGGTCAGGCAGCTCCCCCCTGTCTGTGAAGCCAGCCTCTCACTAGTAATGCAGGGAGGGAGCTGTCTCAGACTTCACCATCCTCCCCCCCCCCCCCCTCACCCACACACCATTCACTAGCTGGGACATGGGGGAAGTCAGGAGTGAGGGTCAGGCAGCTCCCCCCTGTCTGTGAAGCCAGCCTCTCACTAGTAATGCAGGGAGGGAGCTGTCTCAGACTTCACCATCCTCCCCCCCCCCCCCCTCACCCACACACCATTCACTAGCTGGGACATGGGGGAAGTCAGGAGTGAGGGTCAGGCAGCTCCCCCCTGTCTGTGAAGCCAGCCTCTCACTAGTAATGCAGGGAGGGAGCTGTCTCAGACTTCACACTAGCTGGGACATGGGGGAAGTCAGGAGTGAGGGTCAGGCAGCTCCCCCCTGTCTGTGAAGCCAGCCTCTCAGTAGTAATGCAGGGAGGGAGCTGTCTCAGACTTCACCATCCTCCCCCCCCCCCCCTCACCCACACACCATTCACTAGCTGGGACATGGGGGAAGTCAGGAGTGAGGGTGAGGCAGCTCCCCCCTGTCTGTGAAGCCAGCCTCTCACTAGTAATGCAGGGAGGGAGCTGTCTCAGACTTCACCATCCTCCCCCCCCCCCCTCACCCACACACCATTCACTAGCTGGGACATGGGGGAAGTCAGGAGTGAGGGTCAGGTAGCTCCCCCCTGTCTGTGAAGCCAGCCTCTCACTAGTAATGCAGGGAGGGAGCTGTCTCAGACTTCACCATCCTCCCCCCCCCTCACCCACACACCATTCACTAGCTGGGACATGGGGGAAGTCAGGAGTGAGGGTCAGGCAGCTCCCCCCTGTCTGTGAAGCCAGCCTCTCACTAATAATGCAGGGAGGGAGCTGTCTCAGACTTCACCATCCTCCCCCCCCCCCCCCCTCACCCACACACCATTCACTAGCTGGGACATGGGGGAAGTCAGGAGTGAGGGTCAGGCAGCTCCCCCCTGTCTGTGAAGCCAGCCTCTCACTAGTAATGCAGGGAGGGAGCTGTCTCAGACTTCACCATCCTCCCCCCCCCCCCCTCACCCACACACCATTCACTAGCTGGGACATGGGGGAAGTCAGGAGTGAGGGTCAGGCAGCTCCCCCCTGTCTGTGAAGCCAGCCTCTCACTAGTAATGCAGGGAGGGAGCTGTCTCAGACTTCACCATCCTCCCCCCCCCCTCACCCACACACCATTCACTAGCTGGGACATGGGGGAAGTCAGGAGTGAGGGTCAGGCAGCTCCCCCCTGTCTGTGAAGCCAGCCTCTCACTAGTAATGCAGGGAGGGAGCTGTCTCAGACTTCACCATCCTCCCCCCCCCCCCTCACCCACACACCATTCACTAGCTGGGACATGGGGGAAGTCAGGAGTGAGGGTGAGGCAGCTCCCCCCTGTCTGTGAAGCCAGCCTCTCACTAGTAATGCAGGGAGGGAGCTGTCTCAGACTTCACCATCCTCCCCCCCCCCCTCACCCACACACCATTCACTAGCTGGGACATGGGGGAAGTCAGGAGTGAGGGTCAGGCAGCTCCCCCCTGTCTGTGAAGCCAGCCTCTCACTAGTAATGCAGGGAGGGAGCTGTCTCAGACTTCACCATCCTCCCCCCCCCCCCTCACCCACACACCATTCACTAGCTGGGACATGGGGAAAGTCAGGAGTGAGGGTCAGGCAGCTCCCCCCTGTCTGTGAAGCCAGCCTCTCACTAGTAATGCAGGGAGGGAGCTGTCTCAGACTTCACCATCCTCCCCCCCCCCCTCACCCACACACCATTCACTAGCTGGGACATGGGGGAAGTCAGGAGTGAGGGTCAGGCAGCTCCCCCCTGTCTGTGAAGCCAGCCTCTCACTAGTAATGCAGGGAGGGAGCTGTCTCAGACTGGTATCAGGGATAGGGCACTGAGTGCAGGAAGATCACAACACCCCTGGTATCAGGAATAGGGCACAGGTTCTAGTCATATTGACTGATCACATTACTTTTTTTGTCAACTACCAACAGTTTTCATTTCCCATCCCCCCAACCATCACCTCAGTTGTAACCTTGGAACATCAATAGATAAGAGGGCAGCCAGCCAATAGGAATACATATTCATTCCTAACTGACCTTTACTGACCTGGATAGTGTCAATAATTTGTATCATTTTCTGTTAGTGTTCCTGAGTTTCCATTTCCATTTCCCATCCCCCCAACCATCACCTCAGTGGGAACCTGGTTAACATCAATAGATAAGAGGGCAGCCAGCCAATAGGAACACATATTCATTCCTAACTGACCTTTACTGACCTGGAAAGTGTCAATTTGTATTATTTTCAGTTAGTGCGCACTAACTCGAGTTAGTGTGCACTAACTCCCGTTAGTGCGCACTAACACGATTTAACAATTTTTAACGATAAATCGTTAGAATTTCTATTGTATCGTGTTCTAAAATGATTTAAGACGATATTAAAATTATCGGACGATAATTTTAATCGTTAAAAAACGATTCACATCCCTAATACTGGGTACTGTCACGGTTCACCTCAGATATCCCTGAAGAAAGGGTAGTCCAGTGTTGAACCGCCTTCTACTGTAGTCCACTTCTTTTCTAGAAGCAACTGCCGCGGTCCTTGTAGCCTTGGACTTCAGTCTGTCCTCCTGTTTGACCCTCTAGGGGGTCTGTATGGGCGAGTCTTAAACCAAAGAACGACTTGGCTCAAAGTCCCGCCAAGCGCCCCAGATACAAACAAAAAAAACAACAGTTCACTGCCAACACATGCCTGTCCCTTTTATAAAGTTATTAATTGTAGTCTCTAAGGTTGGAAAAACTCCCTTATGAACAAAACTCTTTCACCAGGCTTTCTCAGCCTAAATCACCGACCTGCTGGGGAGTTTGCACAACCCTCCCCTACTCTCCTCTGGTTGTGCAGCAGGGTGCGGTCTTCCCAAACCAAACAAAAACACACAGCTTGTAGCAGCGCTGAAACAAAATGCCTTATTTCTCTACTTTGAATCCTCCTTTTCCTCACTCAGGTCACTCACTCTGTTTCCATGCTGGATACTGAGGATTCCTCTGTTAGCAAATCCACGTCCATCTCCTCCTCTGTGTCAGAAGAGCAGCTGCTTTCATACTCTCTCTCCCACTTGGCTATGCCCTCCTCTTCAACCCACATTGATTCAGCTGAATCAGATTCCTCATTACTCAGTTCAGCTGCCGACTCTGCCTCTTTCTGAACCCATGATTCTCTTAGATGCTCAAGGAACCTGGGAGTTGTAGTTTTTCTTCTGTCCTTAGGAGCCCCCTGCTATCCAACCCCGAGGTTGCTTTTCTTCTTTTCTGTATACCTCTGCTTTTTATTCCTCCGGGGAGGTTGTACCTCATTACAGTACTGTATCCTTCTCTTATGCAGGTCAAAAAGGTGTACAGTTCCTCCTGACCACACTGAGCAGGGGATTCAGCTGCCAGGAATGGATCAGGTCAAAAATGAAGAAAACCAGAAAAACTACAAAGCTTCTTGAATGACCCTCATCCTTCCAGCCCTATTACAGAAACTGGCAAGGCATGAGCCTCTCTGCTCCTATGTCAGACTGAGGGCCTAACTCAGAGAACACACATGATGCACATCCTTCCCTTCTAAAAGCAAACTACATCTGCCCTACTCTCTCCTAAATTAGCACCTCCTTGCCTAAGGGGACATCCAATTCCAGACAAACTCTGGGGGAGATGCTGTAATGAATGGTTTGCCCCTCTGCAGCTAACTACCCAAGGGCTGGGACTAGGGACATCTAGTGGAGACCCCAAGGGATCTGTATACCTATTTAAATGATTTAACTTGATGGAAGGTTATCTATTTAAGAGAAAAAGAGCCCGTAGTAGTAGAAACTAAATGCCCCAGAAACCAGAATTCTCACCTTTTCAGATCAAGTAAGTGACCTTTGTAACTCACAGCTCTAATACTTACAGAAAATACTAACTTAAACTAGCACACAAACACACTAAAGGAATTCCTTACAATTCCCATCCGGGTTTTTTTTTGTTTGTTTGTTTTAATTCAAGGCCCAAACAAACTAAATAAATCCCTTATTATTCCTAGCCTGCTTTTTGTTTTAATTCAAAGCCCAAACATATCTGCACTAAAAGAATTCGCTTACCTGTCCTAGTTTTTAATCAAAGCACACACACTAAGGATTGGTATACCCCACAATTTCACCTCTCCCCAAAATTTAAGTCCCAGTATTACCCAGAAAGCAGTACTCACCAATACTCTTCAGCCACCAGCAAAATCTTCTATTCTCAATATTCCCTGAGGATTAACTGCCTTTCTATTTTCCGGAATAGAAAAAAAAAAAAGTCTATATGAACCATTGTATCAAAAATATCACTTTATCAATTAAGGTAATAATCTTTAATTAGAAGATTGCTTTCTACTGCTAAGAAAGTTATATAGCATCTTATATGTAATGCTGTATTCATGACTCACATGTAATATAATTTTCTCAATGAGCAGCTGTATCAGAAGAGCTGGGAAATATCCTCATTACAATAGATGGTGAAAAAACCAAGAAAGCATGGTAACCAGAGTTAGATAAATTTAGTTGGCCAAGCTTGTACAGCTACAAGTAGTATAGGCAAACACTATAGGGTGGACTGGGTGGGCAAAATGGTCCTTATCTGCCAGCATCAGCTACATTATCATGTTACCATATTATGAAAGAAAAATACAAATATTAATATTGTCTGAGCATTTTGATATTGAACATATTTGTTAAAAAGAAACATTGCGTTAACTTTACACTTAAATATATTCCACTTTATTTCATACCTCCTTAGCAATCATTAAAGTTATTACACTCAGGAATCATATTTTGTTTTACATTTTCTCCCTTTTTCTCCTGCTGTCCCTTTTTTTCTCAAATAGTTTGGTTTTTTCAAGGAGGAAGGTAGATTGGGGAAGACTACACAGGAAAAATCCTTCAGAACATGTCAGCCTTCTCAAGCAAAAAGAAAAAGACAAACCCATGAACACATCTGTAATGCATAGAATCCACACTTGTGTTAGCCATCCCAATCCAGTTTATTTATATTTCTCCTTTCAAGGCAAGCTGAAAGCAAATAACAACAATCAGGTTAAACAAATACAAAATATACTACTATACATAGATCACATGCACCTAAATTACTAAGAATTTTTGCTATAGGCATGTGATAGAAGCTCTTTATAATCTAACTTCCTGTTTCATACAACTATAAAAAAAACAAAAAAACACAAACCTAGATATTAGAAATGTTCAATGGTGAATTTCTGATCCAAGATTTCAGCCTTACATTTTTTTCTTAAAGCAGCTGGTCCTTCTGTATCACGTTATGCAGTGCAGGATGCTGTGAACAAAAAAATATATATATTTATTTCATAATGAAACTTGACCTTTTCCTGCTTCACCCTTTTGCAAATGAGGATACTCATGCTTCATTAGGAAGTAAAGGCCTTTCCTGTTATCAAGATTACCATAGATCACAGATGGATGTTTCACCTGGGCTACATATTTGTCCCAGTGTTTCTGCATAAAACCCAACTAATCCTCAGTGCATTGCGAATGGCCACCCAGGGTACTCTTGTGAGAGAGCAGATGTTTTGAAGTGGAACAACATACACCTCTGCCAAAGCAATATAAAGAACACTTAGAGAGCCATTGACAGTTCAAAGTGGCCTGCTTTCATTATACTCCACCTGCCATCTACTTCTTACACATCTGTTACATTTTGTTCAGGCATTTGTTACTTCTCAGTATGAAATATGTATGGCTCTCCTCATTTCTTATACAAAGACATACAAAGCAATATTGATTATATGTTAATATTTTATTTCATTATACTGTATCTTTTATGACAGAAAAGCTATATGTTTAGAATGGAAAATATCACCACTCTGTAAGACATGCCTATTTGTCACCTGTCTAAAATGGGCTTCCCCACATGACAAACCACCAGATAATTACAATTTCATACATTCCTTTGTCATTTTTTTCCCTTTCTATACAAAGAAATTGTGAGCTGTAGTTTAGAAAGGTTAACTATACATATCTCCTGCTCAACGCAGACACTAGAACAGGGTTAGCCAACTCCGGTCCTCAAGAGCCAAAAACAGGCCAATTTATCAGGATATCCTCAATGAATATGCATGAAATATATTTACATATACTGGAGGCAGTGCAAGGAAAAATATCCTTCTGATATTCTAACAATAGTACTCAATGGCGCTCCTTTACAATTCTTATACCAAAACCTCTGATATTCTTGTGTAAGGGAAATCAACTCCAGTCCTCAAGAACCACAGAAAGACCTGTTTTTCAGGATATCCACAATGAATATGCATGAAATATATTTACATACACTGGAGGCAGTGAATGCAAATCTATCTCATGATTCTGGCTACAAGACAGCTTTCTCCCCCATGCCCCCCACCCCCCACCAGAAGAGGTCCTCACTGAGCCATGCTTTTGCCCTCTCTAATCACTTACTTGATGGCTCCATGATGCAGCAAGGCAAGCCCTATTTAGCCCTGCCTCTCCTACAACTTGGTGCCTATTCATCAAGTCCCCTTGGCTCCTTGCATTGGCTCATCTTGCCTTGTTACTGCATGGCTCCTGAGGCCTTCTTGCCTCACCTTGCCATTTTCTGAGGCATCCTTGGCCTTTTTGCCCTGCCTTGTGGCCTTCAAGCCTTCTAGTCTTGCTTTGACTTATCTTTTGGCCCGATTAGATCTCCTTTTCTATTTCTCCCTTATCTTGTCTTAAATGTATCCTGTGCTGCATTAGTTTCCTGTTAGCCTTTATTTGTATGTTCTTTGCCCTGTTCTCATGGTTTTGTCAAGTCCTAGTCTTGTCCTGTCCAGACCTTGTCCTGACCAGTCTGGTTCTCCCTGTGACCCCTTCTCCCTGTGGGCCTCTAGCTCTTGTGTCCCATGACTGCCTTGTCTCCAGTACCAATCCCTTTCTCTAGTTCCAGCACTTGTCTCCTGTTCCAGCCATTGCTTTCACTGCCAGTCCCCTGATTTCACCTGGATCCTCTGTGCTGCCTTTGCTTCCCTTCCCTGTCAGCCTTCCTCGGACTGATCTTGTTGCTGACTTGGACTGTCTTGCTTGTTCACTGCCTGACTTGACCTCTTGCTTGGACACTGACTTTGTCTGTTCGCTGCCTGCCTTGACCTTCTGCTTGGACACTGACTTCATCTGAATGCTGCCTGCCCTGACCTCTGCCAGCCATGCCCTACGCAGGAAACTCCAACTGGCCACCAGAACCTGCAGGCTCAACCCAAGGGGGATAACCCTGACTGGCCCAGTCCAAGTATCCGATCCTGCTCCTGTTGGGGGAATCCCTCATCCAGCTAATTCCCTTCTTCATGACAGCGACCAAAATATTAATTAAAACACATTCTTTAGAAAAAAATATTTGTTAGAAATATATCCATATATCAAAAAGATTAAAAAAAAAAAAAAAAGGATTACATACTCATAACATGTATAAATTTGGCTGCATTGAAAGAGGAGCTCGTGGGAGGCATTTTGAGAATGTGTTATGGATTTATGCACCTAACCTACATTTTTTAAAGTGCCGCACATAAACAGGATGCCATTTTTAATATTGCTTAATCCCCATTTTGCGGTGAGTGAAGCTGCACACTTACATTTAGCTGCATAACAACCTGATATTCATGTATGCACATATCAAATCGTTGATAATCAGGCTGTTTTGTGCAGTTAGGTGCATTACTAAAAATGTATCCTACTGAATCCTCTGTGCTGTTTTGCAAAATTATACAAGATAACCAAATTTAAAGTGGACCATGAGCTACAATGCTCAGTCTAAGAGGCCAATGCACTTAAATGCGCTAACACAAACATCTAATGCTGGTTAATTAGCTTGCGTTAGTGGCCCATGTTAAATGGCAAGCAAATTATTTTTGCATTAATTTACTAGCATTAAAGCTAGTGCATTAACACAGATGTTATTGCAAAAATATAACTGCATCTCCCAAAGCAGATTACATTTTTTTGCATTAATGAGTCTGTGCTTACTTTTATGAGGTTAAAATGAGTTATTTTTTTCTAGACTAAAAGGGAATGATCTGCTTTACATGGTTGTCTTCTTCTTATCTCATTAGTACTTACTACCTGTATGCAAGCTGTTAGAGCAGTGGTTCTCAACCTTTCTAATGCTGTGACCCCGAAATACAGTTCCTCATGTTGTGGTGACCCCTCGCCCCGCCCTCACCCTGCGAGGGCGGGGCTTTGGTCATATGGGGGCGGGGTTATGGATGGGGTTGGATTTTAGTGCATACTTATTTATTATGACATTTATAAACAGAACCACCATTCCTCATAAAACAATAAAATTAAGAAACATAAAGCATCAGTTATAATAGTAAAACCATACTAATAAAAGAATATTTTAAAATTACTGATAAATAGAATTTCTATTAATTAAAATCATATACATTTTTATAATTTCCCAAACACCAATAAAATATTTCAAAACAGCACATATATCAAACAACACACAATAATTAAAACTAATAAGGATTTTAAAAAGCCCCTGCTGTCCATACATGGGAGCTCTTGATTTCCAGTCACCCTGATATTGTTGAGGATTAGGAGGTTATCCTCTCTCTCTCACACATACACTCACATGTCCATTCTCTCTCACACATATACTGTCACATACCACATTCATGCTCTTATACCCACCATAACCTCTCGCTCTCACTGACACTGATACACTCTCAGGGTGTAAGACACTCTCTCCCCCCCCACTCACACACACTCTTACTCCCCTGGATTTTCTCATACACACTCATGCTCTCACTCTTACTGGCTCCCTCACAACCTCAGAGCCTCTCAGATAAAACTCTATGCAGCAGAAATAATGCTGAATGTTGAGAATTGTGTTATGCAGACTAATCTGGAAAATGCACTAATTTCTACATGAGTCATAATGAATCAGTCCTCAGCTGCAGGCTTCAATTGATTATCCTGGCTCCCTTATGTTTGCCAAATACAGTTCATGTGTAACAGCAATCCTAATTCTCCACCAGATCAAGCTGATTTCACATCCCACTTCATACTTTGTCACCTCCAGCTGAGTCAAACAATTAATCTAATTACTGCCACTGCTGCCACGTGGCTATTGGGGAGGCGCTGATTGTTGCTATTGGCACTGAAGCCCATTCTGCTGCCTCCTCTGTGCAGGCCCCGTGGGTTTCCACTTCCTCCATGTTGATCTCGTACATTGTGAGATCCGCCATAGAGAAAGTGCTACTCTTGCACATTCCCAAAGATTACATGTGCCAATCAGTAAAAAGTAATTTTTTTTTTTTTTACATCTGCTTCCCTTTCTAATTTTTTGCCATTTCCTTTTATATTGCCTTTTTTTCTATTTCTTTTCTCTCCACCTGTCTTCTTCCCTCAAACACACAGTCAGGTTCTCATTCTCACATGCATTTCTCTCTCACACACACATACACAGGCTCTCACTGGCACAGGCTGTCTGAGTCTCACACACAGGCTCTCTCACACCCCCACATGCTGCCTTGCTCAAGCACAGGCTCTCACTCTTACATGCTGTCTCTTTCACACACACAGAAGCTCTCACATGCTGTCTCTGCAAACACACACAGTCTATCAACTCATCTCATACTCGCACACACCTCTCTCTCACCTCTGGGCCTCTTCTTTACGGGTTGCCACAGGATGGGCTCTGCAGCGGCCCTAGTCTTCCCGACCCCGCTGCTCCTCTTCTGCACGCGGCTGAAGCGCCTCTTCTACCCACGCGGCTGACGCGCCTCCTCCTTCCTCCCTGTGCGGCTCCGGCAACATTTGTCTTCCGGGGCAGGGCGGGCAGGAAGGAAGTAGGAGGAGCACCTGTAGTGGCTGATACACCTCCTTCCTGCCTGCGCGGCTCCAGCAACATATGTCACTGCGACGCGCTAGCTTTTTGGGCCATGTCTCTTCCCTTTTGGGGTTAGAGGAGGCAGGTCTCCAGCTTCGCCCTGCCTCCCCGCAGCAGCCGCGGCGCCGCAGACCGGCAAAAAACCCCAACGGCCCGGTACTGGTCCGCGGACCGGTGGTTGGGGACCCCTGCTTTAGGCGACCCCTGTGTTTTGGTCGTTCGACCCCCGCCGGGGTCGCGACCCACAGGTTGAGAACCGCTGTGTTAGAGGGTTTAGGGCTTAGTTTCAGGATATTTGCAGATGATATCTAGTTCTTCTTCCCAACCAGAGATTTCTAACTTCTGTGTTGGAGGAACTGGAAATATATCTGCATGCAATCGAAAAATGTCTGTTCTATAATCGGCAGTTGTTAATTTGAGCTAGCAAGATGCTCATTTAGTCCTGCTATATCTAACTTCCTATCTGAAGAATAAGAAATCTCAATGCCCCTTGTTGCTCACTAACTAGGAGTTATATTAGATAGTAAGTTAATGATGAAGGTACATGTTTAGTGTGATGAGTGGTATGGTAGTCAGCTCTCAGTGCTGTGGGGTAGTTGACACTGTTTCGCAGGCAAGCCTATGAGGTCTGTGCTGACAGCTGGCAAACATGCCCTGAAGCAGGACAGTCTGGAGCTTCAACTCTACCAGTCACCTCCCCCACAGTTTGAGCACCTGGGTTCTGGTGGCTGGCAGGGCTTAGGTAGGTCCCTATGGTGATAGAGAGAACAAGAGTCCAAGGGCACGCTGGGGTCAGGACAGGCAGCAGACTGGAAATAGCTGAGACAGGCCAAGGGTTGGGGCAGGTGGCAAGCAAGTGTGGTCAGGTCCAATGCCAGAGTCAGGGCCAGGCAAATGTGGTCAGGTCCAACGCAAGAGGTCAGTACCAGGAGATTAGGCCAGAGGATGACAAAGACACATGAAGAGATACAGGGCAAAACTGGGCCAAGGTGCTGAGGCTGGACAAGACGGGCTGGGCAAAACAGGATGGGCAAAGTAAAGCTGAATGAGGTAGGCTGGGCAAGGCTGCACAAGGCAGGCTGGGCAAGGCAAGGCTGAACATAGAAACAGAGGAACAATCAGAATCAGAGGAACAACATGCACTACTTTAGGCAGGAGACTCGTTGCAGAGGCAAAGGTGGGGCGCGCGGCTGAGGCTTAGGTACCCAGGCACACTGACGTCATACTCAGGCTCTTTCCCTGAGTTTCCCACCAAAAGGCCTTCAAATACCAGCGTGGCATGCACATGTGCCTAAGGACCCAATCCACAAGAGCAACACAAGCAGGAAGCGGCAGTGGCATCTCAGTCAGCAGTCGGTTGCACTACTTGCTGGCAGCATTGGGGATGAGTAAGGCAGCTCATGGGGCTGTCCCACAGGCCACTGAACATAACATCCAGATATTTGTTCAATCTGGTTCCTTTACACTACGTGTCCTGAGAGAAGTGAAACCATTCTTGGATTTCAATGACTTTCAATTTGTCCTACAAACCCTCATATTTTTGGAAATTGACTACTGTGATACCTTATTACTGGGATTTTCTGGAAAAACAATTAGGTCCACCCAGCTACTGCAGAATTCTGCAACAAGTGTCTTAACTGAAGCATGAAAATATGACCACATTACTCTGATCTTGTGTAAATCGATATAGCTCTCAGATTCATTCAAGAGTCACTATAAAGTTTTAATGATACTACAAAAGATTATCTACAAGATAGATTCAGGTTGGTTAATAAGGATGCATATTCATTTAAAACAAAACTGCAAAACACAACGAATAAGGCTAATTTGTTTCATTTGAAGGGGGCCCCAAAACTAATCGCGGTGTCGGGCCCTCTGGATCGGGTCATAGCATCGGGCCTGGGTCCAGCCCAAGATCCCAGCATTGGGACCTTGCCTCTGGGTTTGCTCATGGTGTTGGGCCTGGGTTCAGGCCCCGGCCTAGGCTGAGGCCCTGCTGTCAGGACCCAGCCTCTGGGTCAGGTCATAGCATTGGGCCTGCGATCAGGCTCAGGCCCCAGTGTTAGGACCTGGTCTCCGGGTCATGTCATGGCATTAGGCCTGGGTCCAAGCCAAGGCCCCGGCATCAAGACCTGGCCTCTGGATCTGGTCGTGGCATTGGTCCTGAGTCTAGGCCCCAGTTTCAGGACCCAGACAACCGGTCAAGTTGCGGCATACATCCTGTCTGGGCTGATGCCCCAGTGTTGGGACCCAGCCTCTGGGCCGGGTTTGGTGTTGGGCCTAAGTCCAGGCCCCAGCCTAGGCCAAGGCCCTAGCTTCGGGACCTGGCCTCTGGGTCAGGTTGCAGCATCGGGCCTCAGTCTGGTCCAAGTTCCCGGTATCAGAACCCTTTGGGTCAGGCCGAAACTTCGGTCTTGAGTAGGCTGAGGTCATGGTGACCTTCTGCACCCTTGGCCTTTCAAGGCTGAGGCTTCAGCCTGAGCTTGGCTGAAGCCAGTGCATCCTCACTAGACCAAGTAAGGGGGAGCCGGGGGAGATCCTGGCTCTGGCATTTTTTCAGGTGGACGGGCCTGTTTTTATTTTTTAACCATTTTTTTTTGGAGGGGTAATTGTTAGAAACATTTTTTTCTCGCAAATGAAAATGAATCAAATAATCCACGAACCAAAATTTGTGTAAAAAATCTCCTGAAAACAAACACAATTTTTTTTCTCCCTCACATCCCTATTGTTATATACCAATCTCCCTGTGTATTCACCAAAGAGTTGCTTAAGATCAGCAAATCAAGGCTTACTAGGAGTCCCCACAATTCAGCAGGCACACTTGGGAGAGGTATGCAGGTGGACTATATCAGTAGCCGGTCCCAATTTATGGAACACCATGCCACAGTAGCTTCATATGATGGTAGATGAAAAAGCTTTAAAATGATCTGAAAACCTAGTTATTTAAGCAGGCCTTAAAGGAATGTAATGAAACAGATAAGGACTGAGTTGGAATGCTGATATGGTCTTGAAGGTTACAGTTATTCAAATCTGGTGTCTGTTTTAGAAAAATGAGAAAAAAGGGATTGATAGCAGATATGAAACATGATTGTATTTTACTTTCTGTATGGTATAGTTTTATGTCTATTTATGTTTCTAGTATGGATGTTATACTGGGAGTCACCATGATTGTTGGAGTGTTCAATCAATTACTAATTTTAAATAAATAGCATATTTTTTTTCATTAAAACCTTGCAAGCTAACTAATTTGTGTTAAAAGTGCTCTTAATGTGCAAAACACTTGCAAAAGCATTAGCACACTTTAGTTCATTTGCCTCTAAGTTTGCACTGCTAACTTCTGTGAAATTGGAGCATGGGGAGAGGAGAGTTAAAAACAATAAGTGCACGTCTATTTGGTAAATTTTATTTGTAAAAACTGAGTACAGAAAATAGAGTAAGCCAGTGCTATTTGTCAATTCTTACATATTATTTAAAAAAAATGAAAACTGCACATGTGGTATGTGCACCTTCAGGCTTCGATAACTAAATTGAAAAGAAAATATATTTTTCTTGTTTGAGCTTTTCCTTCATACTGTTCTGCCTCTACTCTACTTCATAAGTTCTGCTGACTCACTTTCTTGTTCTCCTTTCCATTTTAACATTCCTTAAGTTTGTCTTCCTTTCTTTGTCTCTCTCTCCTTTATCTGTCTCTATCAGTGATATTTCATTATCTTTCATCTCAAATCTCTTCCTATTTATCTCCTCTGTTTTATCCCCTTTGCATTTCTCTCCTTTAATCATCTCTGTCCCTTCCGCCTCTTGGTTTCTCATCTAGTCTTTCATTCCCCCCTTCCCCCAAGAGGCGGAAGGGACAGAGATGATCTTTACTCCCTTTTAGTTCTTCATCTCCTCTCTGGTTGTTAGATCCTCCCAATAAGAACATAAGAACATAAAAAATTGCCATATTGGTACAGACCAAGGGTCCATCAAGCCCAGCATCCTGTTTTCAACAGAGGCCAAACCAGGCAACAAGAATCTGGCAAGTTCCCAAACACCAAGAAGATCCCATGCTACTGATGCCTGTAATAGCAGAGGACATTCCCTAAGTCAACTTGATTAATAGCAGTTGATGAACTTCTCATCCAAGAACTTATCCAAACCTTTTTTAAACCCAGCTACACTAACTGCACTAACCACATCATCTGGCAACAATTTCCAGACCTTAATTGTGCGAGAGTGAAAAATAATTTCTCCAATTAGTCTTAAATGTGCTACTTGCTAACTTTATGGAGTGCCCCCTAGTCCTTCTAATATCCAAAAGTGTAAATAACCGATTCACATCTACTCGTTCAAGACCTCTCATGATTTTAAAGACCTCTATCATATCCCCCCTCAGCCGTCTCTTCTCCAAGCTGAACAGCCCTAGCCTCTTCAGCCTTTCCTCTTAGGGGAGCTGTTCTATCCCCTTTATCATTTTGGTTGCCCTTCTCTGTACCTTCTCCATCACAGTTATATCTTTTTTGAGATGCGGCGACCAGAATTGTACACAGTATTCAAGGTGCGGTCTCACCATGGAGTGATACAGAGGCATTGTGACATTTTCTGTTTTATTAACCATTCCCTTCCTAATAATTCCTAACATTCTGTTTGCTTTTTTGACTGCTGCAGCACACTGAGCTGACAATTTCAAAGTATTATCCACTATGATGCCCAGATCTTTTTCCTGGGTGGTAGCTCCTAATATGGAACCTAATATTGTGAAACTACAGCAAGGGTTATTTTTCCCTATATGCAACACCTTGTACTTGTCCACATTAAATTTCATCTGCCATTTGGATGCCCAATCTTCCATTCTTGCAAGATCCTCCTGTAATGTATCACAAACCGCTTGTAATTTAACTACTCTGAATAATTTTGTATCATCCACAAATTTAATTACCTCACTCATCGTATTCCTTTCCAGATCATTTATAAATATATTGAAAAGTGCTGGTCTAAGTACAGATCCCTGCGGCATTCCACTGTTTACCCTTTTCCACTGAGAAAATTGACCATTTAATCCTACTCTCTGTTTCCTGTCTTTTAACCAGTTTGTAATCCACGAAAGGACATCACCTCCTATTCCATGACTTTTTAGTTTTCTTAGAAGCCTCTCATGAGGGACTTTGTCAAATGTCTTCTGAAAATCCAAATACACTACATCTACTGGTTCACCTTTATCCACATGTTTATTAACCCCTTCAAAAAAATGAAGCAGATTTGTTAGGCAAGACTTCCCTTGGGTAAATATATGTTGACTGTGTTCCATTAAGCCCTGTCTTTCTATGTGCTCTATGATTTTGATCTTTAGGATAGTTTCCACTATTTTTTCCAGCATGGAATTCTTCATTTCTTTCTGGTGGGTGTTCCCAGGATCCTTCATCTCTTCCTCGCTGGTCTTTTCTCTTTCCAAGCACTCCATCATCACTCTGGTCTTTTTCTCTGCAAACCCTTCATTTCACAGTCTCCGGCCTTCCCCTTTCTTGTTCCTCCAGCCCTGTATCCCCTGCTGTGTAGTGCTGCTACCACACGCACATTGTACACTCTAGTTTCCCCACTTCCATTGCTCTTCTTTGCAATTCTTTCCACCTTTATTATCCAATTATCTTGTCTCATCCTCCATATTTCCCTCTGTCAGCTCTCTTTTCACTTTTACACATTCCATCTCCCATTCTTTCTCAGTGCTCCTTCCTTTTCCAGTTTTTCAAATTCTTACTCTTGGACCCTTCCTATCTCCCACACATTGCTCTACAAATTCCTCAACTTTTATTTCTTTCTCTTCCACATTCACCTTCATCTGTCTTGCCCCAGTTTCTCATCCAACTCGGTCTCTATCATTCCAGGCTTTTAATCTGCCTCTGTCTGTCTCTCACTCCCAATTATATCCTCTACCTCTGCCTGTCTCTCTCTTTCACTTTCTGCTCTGTCTCTTTCCAACTTCAACTTTCAACTCTGACTCTCTTTCCACCCATCTTCCCCATTTGCCTCTTCTTGTTTCTTCCCACAATTACTCCTTTCCTTCATCTATCCCCACTCAACTTCCTCTTCCACTGGCATATTTCTCTCTTCTCAAATTTGCCCTCTACCTCAATCTGTATCTCTCCCAGCTTCCCTCTTTATGTCTGTCTGTCTGTCTCTCTTTACTCCAAGAACAGCCTTTACAGCATTTGTTTCACTGCAACCTGCACTTTCACCTCAGTCATGCATATATACTCCTCTCTAGAATCCAAAAGACAAAAAAGAGTAACCAGGCAGGTAAAGACAAACTCATGAAGACTTTCACATAGTAGACCACGCTAATCGACAAAGCCAAAAGAAAGGAAACAGCAAAGGAATAGATACGAAACAGCACACTACAAACTCAAAAATATCCTTTCCAGACTGGTGCAAAGGTATTAAGCACCTTAAGTGAAGCTCCACCTTGCACTCCACCCACACCATCCCCAAGATTTTGATCAATGCATTCAGCAATCATGATGATCCCCCACCATCATTTTTCCCAGAAGAGTCCTGTAAAAAGACATAAATGGACATAGGAGTAATTTTCAGCATGTCTGTCTGGCTAACAGGGTCATTAATCAAAATATGTTAATGCATGCGATAACTGTGTTACTGCACAGCACAAATGTAAATTTTTAGATGGGGTGTGACAATATTGCATTTTGTAATGCTGGAAAAAACTACATTTTTTTGCTGGCATTAAGCTATGTGATATGTCTGAAATGGCCATAATGTAATTTGTGACAAATTTATAATGTGAGAGAGAGAGAGAGAAAGAGAACTTCGGGGGGGGGGGGGGGGGTAGTCACAGTATTCAACTATTTATACCACTATAGGAGGGCCAGCTACTTGGTTGAGGTGAGGTGTTGATGGTGGTTTAGGTTTAGGGGCCAATTTTAGATGCAGAGTGAGACATATGAACAACACAGTACACCAAGATGAAGATCTGACATCATTTAGAGTAAGAAAATTCTCACAAAGATGAGATTTCTACTATATTATCTCACCCTAACTTGATGGTACCCTGTTATGGAGTCCATCAAGCTAAAGTGAGAGAACATAGTAGAAATCTCATCTTTGTGAGATTTTCCTCACTCCAAATAATATCAGATCTTCACCTCAGTGTACTGTGCTATTCATACGTCTCACACTGTATCTAAAACTGGCCCCTAAACCCTAAACCACCACCAACACCTCACCTCAAGCTATTATTTGGCCTCTTATAGAGATATAAATAGTTAACTACTATGGAGGCCTTATACTCAGTCTCTCTCTCAGTCTCACTCTTACTATATAAAGTGATAATTTCACAGTTACCATAAACATACTCCTTTCCCTTACTGTGGGTATTATAGCATTTTGATGAAATAGGGGTCAGTTCTGTACTTAACTAGAAAAATGGCGGGTTTTAAAAATTCCTGTTTACTAAACAACTCTAGTTTATCCAGCTAAGTAATTAGGTAAATAAATCTTAGCAGGATAACGAAAAATCATTTCAAGGGCAGAGTTGATTTAATCAGCTAAGTTAGCCGGATAATACTAATATTCGGTATTATTCGATTACGTTAGTTGGATATCTTTAGAAATGCATGAAAACAGTCCTATTACTAACCATATAAATTCCTGATAGCCAGGTGTATTCAGCAGTGTACCCACACTGCTGAATATCCAGTATAGCTTAGCCAGATAAGTTTATCTGATTTTTTATCTGGTCTCCATACAGCTGAAGAGTGATTTTTAATCTGGTCTCCATACAGCTAAAGAGTGATCTTCCTACTTTTAAATATTAAATTGTAGGTATATATAGTTCAAATATATTTCAGAGGTCAAGTCACAATGTCTGCTGAATATATCATCTGTGGTTTTGGTAGGTATATAGCAAATAAAAAATTTCAAGTAATATAGAGCCCAGTATTCAATAGGCCAGTTAGTGGACAAGTTACATGGCTAAAATTAGTCAGATACCTTCTCCCATATATAAAGCGAGAAAAATGTCCTGCTGAATATACCACCCTAATGTTATCCAGCTACATGTAGCAGGCTAATTTTAAAAACTAACTGGCTATATTTCAATATAACTGGTTAGGTTTTAAAGTTATCTGGCCTTCTGTGCCTATCAGATGCTGCATGGGAGCCGACGGGAGCAGGGAGTGAAGATCCTCACTCCCAGCAGGGTATATCTTTTGGGCCTTGGAGGGGTAGGATGGAGAGGTCCGGGGATGAGGGAGGTGGGTCCACACTCATTTGAGTCTGTGGGAGGAGGGGTGACTATAAACATTTTTACTGTACAGTGGGGAGACGTTTGGGGATAGCAAACTGGTTAAAAGACAGAAAACAGAGAGTAAGATTAAATGGTCAGTTTTCACAGTGGAAAAACATAAACAGGGATCTGTACTTGGACCTGTGATTTTAATATATTTATAAATGACCCTGAAAGGGGTACGATGAGTGAGGTGATCAAATTTGCGATGACACAAAATGATGCAGCTTAATTAAACCTCAAGCAGATTGTGATAACCTGCAGGAGAACCTTGTGAGGCTAGAAGATTGGGTGTCCAAATGGCAGATGAAATTTAATGTGGACAAGTGCAAGGCGAAAAATAACACTTGCTATAGTTACACAATGTTAGGTTCCATATTAGGAGTTACCACCCAAGAACTAGATCTAGGCATCATAGTGGATAATACTTTGAAATAATCGGCTCAGTGTGCTATGGTGGTCAAAAAAGCAAATAGAATGTTAGGAATTATTAGGATGGGAATGGAGAATAAAATGGTGGTTGTCATAATGCTTCTATATTGCTCCATGGTGAGACCGCACCTTGAATACTGTGTGCAATTCTGGTCACTGCATCTCAGAAAAGATATAGTTGCACTGGTGAAAGTACAGAGAAGGGAGACCAAATTGATAAAGGCTATATAATGACTCCCCTATGAGGAAAGGCTAAAGAGGTTAAGACTATTTAGCTTGGAGAAGAGACCACTGAGGGGGATTTGATAGAAGTCTACAAAACCATGAAAGGACTTGAATGTGTAAATGTGAATCAGTTATTTACTCTCTCAGATAATAGGACTAGGGGGCACTCCAAGAAGTTAGCAAGTAGCACATTTAAAACAAATTGGAAAACATTTTCTCTCACTCAATGCATAATTAAGCTCTGGAATTCATTGCCAGAAAATGTGGTTACAGCATTTAGTGTAACTTGGTTTAAAAAAGGTTTGGATAAGTTCCTAGGGGAGAATTCCATAAGCTGCTATTAATCAATAAGGAATAGCCACTGCTTGATACTAGCATTAGTAGCTTCGGATCTAGTAAATGTTAAAGTACTTGCCAGGTATTTATGACTTGTATTGGACACTGTTGGACCCAGGATGCTGGGCTTGATGGACCCTTGGTCTGACCCAGTATGGCATGTCTTATGTTTTTATGTTCTCTGTTCTTAAGAGTGACCAAAATGATAAGGAGGATGGACCAATTCCCCTATGAGGAAAGGTTAAAAAGATTAGGACTCTTCAGTTTAGAGAAGAGATGGCTGAAAGGAGATATTGTAAAGGTCTATAAAATATTGAGTGGAGTGAAACAGGTAAATGCTAATCGGTTGATTCTCTTTAAAAAAGTACAAACACTAGAGAGCACATTCAATGAAGTTACTAGGTGATACATTTAAGACAAACAGGAGAAAAAAAATGTTTTTTACTCCATGCATAATTTAACTCTGGAATTCATTGCCAGTGGAAGTGGTGAAACTGTTAGTGTAGCTGTATTTAAAAAAGGTTTGGACAAGTTCCTGGAGGAAAAATCCATAAATCAATCATTATTAAGGTGGAGTTAAAGAAATCCAGTGCTTATCTCTGTGATAAGCAGCATGAAAACTATTGAATTTAGGAATCCTGCCAGGTACTTGTGATCTAGATTGGCCACTATTGGAAACAGGATACTGGTCTTGATCGACCTTTGGTCTGATCCAGTATGGCAAATCTTGTGTTCCATGCCACGATTAAGAACAGATTTGCCAGCAAGACATATTACCTATCAAGCTCAGCTTCAGCAAGCACAGGAGCAGAAGCAACATTCCTAGCAGTGGGAACGAGGAATCTGAAAAGAAAGGTGAAAGGCAGAAAAAAATGGTTTGAACTAGAAGCATTTCCCAGTAGCATCACAACGACCTGTAAGAGATTACACATAGATATAGAGAAAAAAATCCTTGCAGATACTTACCAAGCACATGATCACAGCTGAGGAATGCAGGGTCCCACCAACTTATTGTGGTGATTACCCTGAACCACAACATTGGAAAACAGAGCTCCTCCCACCAAGCAGCCCTAAGAAGATACTGCAGTGAGGAACCCCTTAAAGGCAACTGGGCAGATCACACCATAGTTGACAACCAGTTGTAACCAGACACCTAGGACAACAGCACTGCCATTCCAGTTTGCCAGTTTCAGAAGACATTGGTGATTCAGGTGGTTTTTTGCACATTGATGGTCATGCTTGGCAGCTATCAGCAAAGATTGGGCACCACAGGGTACCCTGGACAAGTCATCAGTGGTTGAGCAGCAGAGCTGTGCAATCTCATCATTAACTGGCATTGCTGCTGTATCCATCCTGGATATGTGGCATGGACTACTGGTACGGGTTAGTCATTGGTGGTCCAAGTGTGGTGTCTTTGTTTGCTATTGTCTACTTTTGTGTTTAGGCCTAAGTCAGACATCTGTTGAGGCAGGCCCTTCTGTCTCTGGCAGGTCCTTCTGTCTTCATCAGGTGATGAGGAACTGGAAATATTTTATTTTTAAAAAAACATTAGTGCCAAGCATTGATAAACTATTACACCTTCCTGGCCCCCTCTGTCCTCTTCCCAGCCGAGATAGATACCTGGCTCCTGCTGCAGCAGTTGCATCATCAGAATCAATGCCAGTATGGACACCAACAACAGAATCTAGCTGAAGAGTCCCCTGAACCAGCTCCTCCATTGGCATTAGCTGTACATCACATGATGGGCTTCTACCATGCCACTTGGACCTCAATAACCATGCCTACTTTATCTTGACAGCTGTCCTGGTGTCCCACCAGCAATACTTCAGCTGATCCACTCTTCTGGACATCACTGACAGGCTACTAACATCTTGGAGATGCCCTCCCAGATCTTCCTCTTGATCTTTGAGGATTTCATCTGATTGAACAGCCCACTGTGCTTCTAACCAACTTGCCACACAAAAAGGTCCTTTTCGTCCTCAATGAAGTGCACATTTATTTATTTATTTTTAATTTTTATATACCGATGTTCCTGTAAAGAATACATATCGCACCGGTTTACAAGGAACTGAACAGTCGCCTCCAGGGCGGAAATACATTAAAATACATTAAAAACATCACAGTGATACCATATCACATCGCAGTGATACCATTTCTCCTTCAGCTGATGGCTGCTGGTTCCCATCTGCTCATTGTTCCTGGATGACTGGTGTGGGTCCCTACCTCCCTGAGCACTACTCCCTCTCCCTGCTCTCCTCCCCACCCCTCCCACTCTGGCACCTCCATCTGCCTTATCTTCCCCTAATTGCACCTTCTTCCTGCTCCTCTCTGCTCATCCGCCAGCTCCTGCTCTCTCCAACCAGCTTTTGCTTGCTGTCTTCCCCCCTTTCCTCACCATTCATGTCAATCTTCTCCCGCTCTATCTCCCCTCCCTAGCTACAGTCCACCAATCTATGCGCTCACTCCATCTATCATCTCTGTCACTACTCACCTGTCTGGTAGGGATGTGAATCGTTTTAGGACGATTAAAATTATCGTCCGATAATTTTAATATCGTCTTAAACCGTTATGGAACACAATACAATAGAGATTCTAACGATTTATCGTTATAAATCGTTAGAATCGTGAGCCGGCACACTAAAACCCCCTAAAACCCACCCCCGACCCTTTAAATTAAATCCCCCACCCTCCCGAACCCCCCCCAAATGAGTTAAATAACCTGCGGGTCCAGCAGCGGTCCGGAACGGCAGCGGTCCGGAACGGGCTCCTGCTCCTCAATCTTGTTGTCTTCAGCCGGCGCCATTTTCCAAAATGGCGGCGAAAAATGGCGGCGGCCATAGACGAACACGATTGGACGGCAGGAGGTCCTTCCGGACCCCCGCTGGACTTTTGGCAAGTCTCGTGGGGGTCAGGAGGCCCCCCACAAGCTGGCCAAAAGTTCCTGGAGGTCCAGCGGGGGTCAGGGAGCGATTTCCCGCCGCGAATCGTTTTCGTACGGAAAATGGCGCCGGCAGGAGATCGACTGCAGGAGGTCGTTCAGCGAGGGTTCCGGCGCCTCGCTGAACGACCTCCTGCAGTCGATCTCCTGCCGGCGCCATTTTCCGTACGAAAACGATTCGCGGCGGGAAATCGCTCCCTGACCCCCGCTGGACCTCCAGGAACTTTTGGCCAGCTTGTGGGGGCCTCCTGACCCCCACGAGACTTGCCAAAAGTCCAGCGGGGGTCCGGAAGGACCTCCTGCCGTCCAATCGTGTTCGTCTATGGCCGCCGCCATTTTTCGCCGCCATTTTGGAAAATGGCGCCGGCTGAAGACAACAAGATTGAGGAGCAGGAGCCCGTTCCGGACCGCTGCCGTTCCGGACCGCCGCTGGACCCGCAGGTTATTTAAGTCATTTGGGGGGGGTTCGGGAGGGTGGGGGATTTAATTTAAAGGGTCGGGGGTGGGTTTTAGGGGGTTTTAATGTGCCGGTTTTGCGATTTTTAGATTTTTAGATTTTTCACGATTTTTCACGATATTTTACCCCCCCAAACGGCAACAATACGATTCCCTCCCCCTCCCAGCCGAAATCGATCGTTAAGACGATCGAGGACACGATTCACATCCCTACTGTCTGGCATGATCATCCACTCCATCACTCTCACACTCCTTCTGCCAGACTCCATTTCCTCTGTAGCCATGAATACCCACTCTGCTTTTTCAGGTACTTAAATACAAAAGTGGACAAAAGACAGATGATCACAGACCAACAATCAGATACACTCTAAAGATTCACTGAAGAACACAAACAAAAGACAAAAGGCTAGGAAACATCAAGACAAAAACAAGCAACACAAAGATACCAATCAACAATAGCAACCACCATGATCTCCTACACCTAGAAAATTTCTAACATCTAGTCCAAAATTCACCTAATACCACCCAGCAAATGACAAAATGGCCCTGGAAGAAGCTGTCTTATTTCCTAGAAAGGAGTGTCCAAGAAACTGATGAACATCTATGCCCCACTAACCACATCACAGGGCTGCCTAGGTCACTTCTATCAACCAAAAGGAAACACTGCAGCATTTTTCAGACTTAGCCCATTATTTACTGCCACTTTTACTGCAGTTTTCTGCATTTCAGTTTTAACTCCAGTTTTGGAGTTGTTTTTGGACTTACCATGCATGTTTAATGGAAGTTTGATTTGCATACCATTAGTTTACTGCATCAAGCGGGGGTCACATGTTTTTAATAGGCAAAGTAAGAAAAATCAGTTCTAAAATTTGACTCAAATTTTGCTTGAGTTTTATTATACTGGACCCAAAGTGAATCAAACTACCTAAAAAAAATAATAAAACCTAACACACCAAATTAAACAAAACCATGGTGAAAAGCAATACTTTGGTATAGATGTTTAGATGTGCAGAGGAAATAGTTCAAGACAATCTGATTAAAATCACTGATAGCTCTTTGAGTTTGTGCGGCTGTCAGCACCCATTCTTTTGCTGTCACTACAACTGATTTTTGCTGCCCCCCCCCAGCAGGCTGCATCCAGCAACTGCCTAGTCTGCCTAACAGTTAAGTTGGTCCTGCTTCTTTGCCTCATTTGGCATAAATCTATCTCTCATATCCAGGACTAGCAGCTGTCCAAATTTTCCTTGCAGCACTGACAGTAAATGGTTATGAAGGCCTGACTTTTATTCTTTTCTAGAGGTGTGATATTTTGTGCTTCTTGCAAGGTGCAAACAATACATATTATAATATTGATTTTTACAATCTAATGAGATTCTCACATGGGAACTAAGAGAGTGTGCTATATTTTTGCATCTCGTTAGCATATCATCCCTTTTTTGCACAATAATTTTAGTAAGTTGCCTTCAATAACAGTTTAAAATTATTGCACTTTAGTACAGCACTCACTATCTGTTACAGGTAAATGGAGAGATTTTGATTTTTTTGAACATTAATTGGCTAATTTCTGGGGGAGATGGGATGGGAGGGGAGGTCTTGCAGTTTCTTTCTGCTCCTTTGGGTTCCTAGATCAATTCAAGCTAAGGCCAAAATCTAGCACTATGACCCTTTATTTGTAATTACTCAGAGATGTTTTTCCAAATTAATACTCTCCCCCGACCCACATAGCTTAGTCATCACATCAGCAGTTCTCATTCAAAAGCCGTGCAGCAGGATTCCTTCCAGAATCTTGCATTCATGTGCTGTAAATGCAGCCACTAGAGTACCTGTTCCTTGATGAGCAAGACTCTATCCCCCCCCCCCCCCAAGTTCTGCCTTTTCAGAATTCACAGGGCCAGCCCATTGATAAGGAAGGCAAAAAAAGAATTTGAAAAACTGGCTGTAGAGGCAAAAAACTCATAATAAAAAGTTTAAAAAATATATCCGAAGCAGAAAATTTGCGAGGGTGTTGGTTGAACCCTTAAATGATTGAGAGGTTAAAAAAGTACTTAGGGAAGACAAGGCCATAAGGGAAAGGCTAAGGGGTAGATTTTAAAAGATGCGCTGATTTTCTAACATGCGTGCCGATGTGCACATGTTGTATGCAGGTAGTGACTTGTGTGTGCGGGGGGGGGGGGATATTTTAAAAGAATCGCACGGCAACACAATCGAGCCTTTGCCCAGTTCCCTAACCTACTCTGCCTCCCTTTTTCCCTCCCCCTCCCCGAAAACCCCTCTTCCTACCTCTTTTTCTTTTGTTTTGGAACTTACTTCATCTGAAGAGATAAAGTAAGTTTTGCACGCTGGCTGGCTGCTGGCACACGCTTCCCCAGTCCGTCCGCCCCCCCCCCCCCCCCCACCCTGCCCAGACCCTGCCACCGGCCGCCCCTTTCACAGAGCCTGGCAATTCCGTACATACCAGGAGATACACTTGTGGCTGGGCCATTTCTTAACTGCGTTTGGCACACACATGGCCTGGCCACACAAGTATCTCCCGGGTTTTGCACACCCCAGGTTGTTAAAATTTACCCTTAAATTAATTCTTTGCTTATTTGTTTACTGAAGAGAATGTTGGAGAGATACCCATTCCAGAAATGGTAGTTTATGGTAATGATTTGGAAGTACTAAAAAAAATTATGGTGAACCTGGATGACATAATATGACAGATTAACAAACTAATGAGAAGCAAATCACCTGGACCAGATGGTTTGTACCCCAGAGTTCTAAAATTACTCAAAAATAAAATTGCAGATCTATTACTAGTAAATTGTAACCTATCATTTAAATCATCTATTGTACCTGAACATTTCAGGATTTTTGAAAAGAGCTCTAGGGCTGATCAGGGAAACTATAGACTGGTGAGCCTGACTTCAGTGCCCTGAAAAATCATAGAAAGTTTTCTAAAGAATACGACAGAACATATAGAAAAGCATCATTTAATGTGACAGAGCCAGAAAGATTTACACAAGGGTACTCTTGCCTCACCAAACTGCTACATTATTTGGAAGGGCATAATAAATATGTGGATAATAGTAATCCAGTAGATACAGTGTATTTGGATTTTCAAAAGGCGTTTGACAACTCCCCCATGAGAGACTCGTAGAAAAAATACAAAGTCAAGGGATAGGAGGCAATGACCTTTTCTGGATTGCAAACTGGTTAAAAGATAGAAAACAGAGAGTAGGAAGAAATGGTCAGTTTTCTCAGTGAAGAAATGAAACAGTGGAGTGCCTCAGGGATCTATACCAGGAGCAGTACTTTTTAATATATTAATAAATGATCTGGAAAAAGGAACAACAAGCGAAGTAATCAAATTCTCAGATAATAACAAAATTATTCTGAGTAGTGAAAGCACAAGCGGATTGTGAGAAATTATAGGAGGACCTTGTGAGACTGGGAGGTTGGGCATCCAAATGGCAGATGAAATTCATTGTGGACAAGTGCAAAGTGATGCACATAAGGATTTGGCGAGAGAGGTAACGGTGGTGGGGCCGCTTGGCAATAGTGATCATAATATGATAAAATTTGAATTAATGACTGGAAGGGGGACAGTAAGCAAATCCATGGCTCTCGTGTGTTAGTGTTCGTGATAGTTGTAGGTGGATCCTTGAAGCGGTAGCAGATGACCACGGCCCCGGGGGAAGATCCCGAGAGGGACCACCGGTCAGGCTCAGAGTATGGAGACAGACACACACTACTAAGTAGGGATGTGAATCGTGTGCCCGATCGTTTTAACGATCAGGTTCGGCTGGGAGGGGGGGGAAATCTGATCGTTAGAGATGTGAATTGGGATCAGTTCCGATTCCAATTCACATCACTAATTTTTTTTAGTGAGGCCCACGCCGATAAAAAAAAAAACCCCTCCCGACCCTTTAAAATTACCCCCTTAGCCTCCCCCACTCTCCTGACCCCCCCTCCCAAAACTTTTTACACATACCTGGTGGTCCAGGGGGGCCGCGGGCAGCGATCTCCCATTCCCAGGCCATCAGCTTCACTAAAAAAAATGGCGCCGATGGCCTTACCATGTGACAGGGCAAAGGTAGCGCCGGCGCCATTTTGAATATTGGCAATACGGCCCGAGTGCAGGAGATCGATCCCGGACCCCCGCTGGACTTTTGGCAAGTCTTGTAGGGGTCAGGAGGCCCCCTCAAAGCTGGCCAAAAGTCCCTGGGGTCCAGCGGGGGTCCGGGATCGATCTCCTGCACTCGAGCCGTATTGCCAATTGTTAGAAAAAAACTGAAAAGAGCAGCTACAAAGGTAAAAAATGTGCAAGAGGTGTGGTCATTGTTAAAAAACACCATCCTAGAACCACAGTCCAGATGTATTCCACACATTAAAAAAGGTGGAAAGAAGGTGAAACGATTACCAGCATGATTAAAAGGGTAGGAGAAAGAAGCTATTTTAGCCAAAAGATATTCATTCAAAAATTGGAAGAAGGATCCCACAGAAGAAAATAGGATAATACATAAGCGCTGGCAAGTTAAATGTAAGACATTGATAGGACAGGCTAATAGAGAATTTGAAAAGAAGTTGGCCGTAGATGCAAAAACTCACAGTAAAAACTTTTAAAAATATATGCAAAGCAGAAAGCCTATGAGGGAGTCAGTTGGACCGTTAGATGAATGAGGGGTTAAAGGGGCACTTAGAGAAGATAAGGCCACTGCGGAAAGATTAATGATGGGGAGGTACCCGTACCGGAGAAGGTTTTCATGGGTAATGATTCAGATGGACTGAACTAAAAAATTATGGTGAACCTAGAAGATGTGGTAAGCCTGATTGACAAACTGAAGAGTAGTAAATCATCTGGACTAGATGGTATACACCACAGAGTTCTGAAGGAACTAAAAAATGAAATTTCAGATCTAATAGTAAAAATTTGTAACCTATCATTAAAATCATCCATTGTACCTGAAGAATGGAGGATAGCTAACATAACTCCAATATTTAAAAAGGGCTCCAGGGGTGATCCGGGAAACTACAGACCGGTTAGCCTGATTTCAGTGCCAGGAAAAATAGTGGAAAGTGTTCTAAACATCAAAATCACAGAAAATATATAGAAAGACATGGTTTAATGGAACAAAGTCAGCATGGCTTTACCCAAGGCAAGTCTTGCCTCACAAATCTGCTTCACTTTTTTGAAGGAGTTAATAAACATATGGATAAAGGCGAACTGGTAGATGTAGTGTACTTGGATTTTCAGAAGGCGTTTGACAAAGTTCCTCATGAGAGGCTTCTAGGAAAAGTAAAAAGTCATGGGAAAGGTGGCGATGTTCTTTCGTGGATTGCAAACTGGCTAAAAGACAGGAAACAGAGAGTAGGATTAAATGCACAATTTTCTCAGTGGAAGGGAGTGGGCAGTGGAGTGCCTCAGGGATACTTTTCAATATATTTATAAATGATCTGGAAAGAAATACGACGAGTGAGGTAATCAAATTTGCAGATGATACAAAATTGTTCAGAGTAGTTAAATCACAAGCAGATTGTGATAAATTGCAGGAAGACCTTGTGAGACTGGAAAACTGGGCATCGAAATGGCAGATGAAATTTAATGTGGATAAGTGCAAGGTGATGCATATAGGGAAAAATAACCCATGCTATAGTCACACAATGTTAGGTTCCATATTAGGTGCTACCACCCAAGAAAGAGATCTAGGCGTCATAGTGGATAACACATTGAAATCAATGGTTCAATGTGCTGAGGCAGTCAAAAAAGCAAACAGAATGTTGGGAATTATTAGAAAGAGAATGGTGAATAAAACGGAAAATGTCATAATGCCTCTGTATCACTCCATGGTGAGACCACATCTTGAATACTGTGTACAGTTCTGGTCACCGCATCTCAAAAAAGATATAATTGCGATGGAGAAGGTACAGAGAAGGGCAACCAAAATGATAAGGGGAATGGAACAGTTCCCCTATGAGGAAAGACTAAAGAGGTTAGGATTTTTCAGCTTGGAGAAGAGACGGCTGAGGGGGGATATGATAGAGGTGTTTAAAATCATGAGAGGTCTAGAACGGGTAGATATGAATCGATTACTCTTTCAGATAATAGAAGGACTAGGGGGCACTCCATGAAGTTAGCACATAGCACATTTAAAACTAATTGGAGAAAGTTCTTTTTCACTCAACGCACAATTAAACTCTGGAATTTGTTGCCAGAGGATGTGGTTAGTGCAGTTAGTATAGTTGTGTTTAAAAAAGGATTGGATAAGTTCTTGGAGAAGTCCATTAATTCAGGTGACTAAGAAAATAGTCACTGCTATTTCTAACAACAGTAACATGGAATAGACTTAATTTTTGTGTACTTGCCAGGTTCTTATGGCCTGGATTGGCCACTGTTGGAAACAGGATGGTGGGCTTGATGGACCCTTGGTCTGACCAAGTATGGCATGTTCTTATGTAAAAGTAACCCATGCTGTAGTTACCCGATGTTAGATTCCATTTTGGAGTTACCACCCAGGAAAAGGATATAGGCTTCATGGTGGGCAATATTTTGAAATCTACAGTTCAGTGTGCAGCAGCGATAAAAATAACAAATAGAATATTAAGAATTATTAGGAAAGTAATGGAGAATAAAATATAGAATGTCTTATTACTTCTGTACTATGCCATGGTAAGTCCATATCTATAGTTGTGTGTGCAATTCTGGTTACTGCATCTCAAAAATAAAAATATAGCTGAACTGGAAAATATGCTACTTGCTAATGTCATAGAGTGACTCCTAGTTTTTGTAATGTTTGAAAGAGTAAATAACCGATTCATATTTACCCGTTCTATTCTACTCATGATTTTATAGACTTGTATCATATCGCCACTTAGCCGTCTCTTCTCCAGGCTGACCAGCCCTAACCTCTTTAGCCTTTCCACATAGGGGAATCATTCCATTCCCTTTATCATTATGGTCACCCTTCTTTGTACTTTTTCCAGTTCAGCTATATTTTTTTTTTTTAGATGCAGTAACCAAAATTGCACACACCACTATAGATACGGACTTACCATGGCATGCTGGGTCAGACCAAGGGTCCATCAAGTCCAGCATCCTGTTTCCAACAGTGGCCAATCCAGTCCATAAGAACCTGGCAAGTACCCAAAAACTAAGTCTATTCCATGTTATTGTTGTTAATAATAGCAGTGACTATTTTCCAAGTCAACTGAATTAATAGCAGGTAATGGATTCTCCTCCTAACCATTCAGAGTTTTTATTGTGTATAGTTTTATGAATAATAGAATCTTGTACTGTATTCTTTGTTTAATTGGAAGCCAATGCAGGGCCTTCAATACCGGGGTAATATAATCATATTTTTTACATCCCAATATTACTCAAGCAGAATGTTCTGCAACAACAGCATGAGTCTCAGTGTCGTGCTGGTAAGCCCAATAAAGGGGCATTGCAATAATCAAAACTGGAAAAAAGCATAAAGGAAGTTTTTAAGAGTTGCGCATGGCCATACATGTGCATGCGTTTGCCAGAATGCGCACATGGACGCACCGATTTTATAACATGAGCACGTATATGCACGCATGTTATAAAGTCCACTACCTGTGCGCATATGTACACACGATTTTATATCGATGCATGAATGTGAGCACGAATGCCCTCTCACGCGTTTAAGTGGGGGGATTTTAGTAGATGCGCGCAGCAACACATTAGGACCTATTTCCCTGTTCCCTCCCAGTTCACCCCTGTAAAGAAGCAGACATCCTAAACCCCCTACCTAACCTTCCTTCCTTTTACCCTACTAGCCATGCCCCCTAAAACCCCGCCTACTATCCTAATATGTTTTATTTTACTACTTACCCGCAGTCCATAGCAGCAGCAACTTACGTGGTCGTTGGATCCTGGCGTGCACGACTCGGACTTAATGGTGCTGTCCTAGCCACCCACGCCCTGCCAAGACCCTGCCCCCAGCTCGCTCCTTTTTGCGAAATCCTTTCCAATATGTATACCAGAAGATACGCATGTAGCTGCGGGCCTCTTACAATCTGCATGGCCCGCACATGTCCCAGTCACGGGCTTATCTTCCGGATTTGCCACACACAGGGCTTTTAAAATTCACCCTATAGTTTGAAAGATAGTTTGAAAATTGGATGACTTAAGTAGGGGGTTTAACCATTTTAATAGACAAAGTTTATTATAACATGTTTTAATTAGTCTAGTGATATATTTTTTCATAGATTACTGTCTATTATCACACCTAAATTCTGGGTATTCTTAGCTATCTCAAAGTTATCTGTTCTTAATGTAATCTGCTGAGGGGTATTGATAGTACTTTTCTTGCTCAACCAGATAATTTCCATATTGTGAGTGTTTAATACTAATTTGAGATGCGAGAATAGTCTTTGAATAGCAGATAAGTAAATATCCAAAGTCTTTTCTATGGGTACAATGAATTGTACATCATCGGCATATAAATAGAAGTTAAGACCCAGACCAGATAATAATTTACATAATGGTAGTAAATACAGATTGAACAAAATGGCTGACAGGGATGAACCCTGTGGATCACCAGTCATTATCATTTTTTTGTCAGATAAAGTATCATCTGACTCTAAAGAAGAACAATTTTAGTACTTTATCAGTAATTCCTATTTCCATTAGTCAATTAATTAATATGATGTGATCTATGGTGTCGAAGGCTGCAGATAAGTCCAATTGAACAACCAGATATGAGCAACATGCATGAAATCCTTTCAAAATTGTTTCAGAGAGAGAGAGAGAGAGAAAGAGAGAGAAAGCGATTCTGTATTATAGTTCCTTCTGAATCCAAATTGATTTGGATAAAGAATATTATTATCCTCAATGTATTCCATCATTTGTATGTATACTGTTTTTTCTATCATTTTTGCTTGAAAAAGTAGGGTAGAAATTGGTCTATAATTATTCAGAATTGTCAGATCAACTTAATGAGATATTAAAAGAGGTTTTATAGATGCACATTTTAAATCCAATGGCAGTTCTCCATCATATAGGGCCAGATTAACCAATTTTGTAATACTTCCTGAGATAGTCTCAACTACCAATTTTATATATTTTGCTGGGATGTTATCTAATGGATGAGGAGATGGATTGCATTGCCTAATCAGGCAAACCCTTCTGATTATTAATATCCACCTATACTGAATGGTTTAGCTGTAGTGGGCACTTTAGCAGGCATGCTAAAGTTTAATGAATATGTCACTCTTTATCCAGCATATTGTTAATTGCCTTTAGTGAATCATCTGTTATATTGGACTTCTCCTCATTTTTGGTGTAGCAGTTAGATTAAATGGAACTTGTCTTTGATATATAAAAACAAGTTATGTCTGATGTATATTGTGATGATCAACTGCAAGTGATTTCATCCTACCCCTGTCAACTTTAGATTTTTGCCGTTTGTATTTTCTGTCTCATATGCACTGACCAAGGGAGACCTAGAAGTCATTATTTTTGCTCTGTGGTAGAATAAATAAAATAAAACCTCTGTGCAAACAGAAGCTTATTCAAGGTCTGCATGAGGAAGTCTGACACATGAGACAAAGCAATAAGGCTACACAGGCAGACATTTGGGATTTTTCCTTGGTAAACAGACCCATACAGTAATTCTTTATTGATTAACTAGACTGCACAGAGTTGTCAAACAGCCTGCACTAGTAATGGCAAACATCTGGATTGAATGCAAATTGTACTAACACTCAAGAGGCACAACTGCCAGTTGAAAATAAATGAATTCCCACAGAAACTGATCCCTACCAACCTGGATATTCTCGATGTCTGGCAACTTTGGCAACTGAACATGTAAAGGTTCCCCATCACTGAGCTATAAAAAGGTTTATTTTCTAGTCTGAATCAATTTCAGAATAAATCAGTATTTCCAGGCTTAAATTACCATACCTGCATGAAAGAAAACTTTTCATATTAAGACCTAAGAACTATTTCATATCAATGGTAAAGATTGCTGTGGGAATGCATTTGTTTTATTTTGTTTTGTTTTGGGGGGGTTTTTGCACATGTAGTTTTTGTGTGCATAAAATTGTATTTGCATACATAAAATCAATACATCCACCAAATCTACCCACACATACTTATACCTGCCAAAATATGTGCAGATTTTTTTTTCTGGAAAATTTATACAGGCAATTTTGGAAATCCAAAAGTGAGCATATAAGTGTCAATTTCTCCCAAGCTCTACCTCTAGGAATGTGTCTACTCAGTCTGGGTAAACTCACTTGTATAGATAACATATAGATACATGTCCACCCATATATTGCAGAAATTCCTTTTGCTTTTGTGGCGGGAATTTTCAAAGCCACGTGAGCGCATAAAACTGTTATATAATCTGTTCCAAATTGGGATATAAGTGCTGTGGGATCCTTTTACTAGCTAAAGGACAAGTAAACTTTCAGAAAGTGTCTTGCCCTACCCAGCTTGACCTAGGTATAAACTGTTTAACTCCCTCCCACCCACCCCTAGGTTTGTATTTCTAATGTAGTCATCCTAACTTCATAATAGGCAACCAGATAAATTAGTAAATTGATTATTCCTTAGGTGCACCAATCAAATAACTTACCTAAATGAGTACTATTCAATGCAACTGCTGTGGAGCCTTTATATTGAGGGTAATCATATGGAAACTTAAGGCTTGCCCCTTTTGTTCAAAACTCTCTACCTTGGAAAAGGAGCTGGATGACTTTAAAGCTGAATTAGCTTCAATAAAGAGAGTCTCAGCCACGGTACATTATTCAGGAAATAATTTCCACTTACCACTGAATAACCAAAACTCAAGAAAAAAGAGATTTACCGTGGGCTCAGGTAGGATAAGACCTGTAACCCACAGACACCCATTATTGAAAGCTGTGCAACCCACAACTCTATCCCACCACTCACACAGGCCATTAAGGAACTTTAAAAGTATTTCAGTGGGCTCTGGTAGAATAAGACCTGTGTTCCGTAGACACACACTGTATCAAGTGCAACAAGTACAAAATGCCTTCTCTGTATTAAATTCTGAAGAAGTCCTTGAGAAAAAGATTGAAATGTTATCGGAAAAGAGAGAAAAAACCCAATGCATACAGAAATTCCGAATCAGAAACCAAACGAAAAAGCTCACAGTGATGGATGATTCTGTCATCAGAGGCATTAATATCTTCCCTTGCACAAATGCAAAGAGAAAAGTGAATAACAAACCTCAACTAAATAGGTCACAAAAGGAGTCCAGGAACAGCAGTAACCTGAGCAAAGAAAGCTGGAAAGCTATGAGCACAAATGCTCGTAGTTTGGGTAATAAAATCCCAGAGCTGCAAGCCCTAATGGTGGAGGCGGACTTGGACATTGTTGCTGTCACGGAAACATGGTTTACGGAATATCATGACTGGGATACGGCAATACCAGGCTATAACTTGTTAAGGAAGGACAGAGAGGATAGGAAAGGGGGAGGAGTGGCTCTATATGTCAGAAACAATATCCAAGCATCTGAGCTGCAAGGAAGATGGGGCAAAGAAGAAGCACTATGGGCAGACTTAAAAAAAGATGGGGCATCCATTTTTATTGGAGTGGTGTACAGGCCTCCAAACCAAAAGGAAGAGCTGGACAGAGATCTGATTGAAGACATCCACAGGATAGCAAAGAAAGGAGAAGTGGTGATCGTTGGAGACTTTAATATGCCAGATGTAGACTGGAGAATCCCATCTGCAGAATCTAAAAATAGTAGAGAAATAGTAGATGCCCTGCAAGTAGCTTTATTCAAACAAATGGTAATGGAACCCACGAGAGAAGGAGCTATACTCGACTTAGTGCTCACTAATGGAGATAATGTCTCAGACGTCCAGGTGGGTGCCCACCTCAGCACCAGTGATCATCAAACGGTATGGTTTAATATCAAAAAAAGGACACAAAAAAGAAGCACAAAAACCCAAGTTTTGATGTTCAAAAACACAGACTTTGATGAAATGGGGAAGTACCTGGAGGAAGAACTAAAAGGCTGGGAAAACGAGAGAGATGTGGATCAACAGTGGACCAATCTAAAAGGAGCAATCACCAAGGCAACTAATCTATATGTTAGAAAAGTAAAGAAAAGCA
This sequence comes from Rhinatrema bivittatum, assembly GCF_901001135.1. Lineage (NCBI taxonomy): Eukaryota > Metazoa > Chordata > Amphibia > Gymnophiona > Rhinatrematidae > Rhinatrema > Rhinatrema bivittatum. Next base: position 434,468,604 of record NC_042617.1, read on the forward strand.
AAAGAAAAATGAAACCTATCTGGTTCTCAAAGGAGGTGGCTGACAAAATAAAGGCTAAAAGAACAGCATTCAAGAAATATAAAAGATCCCAAAAGGAGGAACACAAAGAAGAATATCTGGTAGAACTGAGGGAGACGAAGAAATTAATCAAGATGGCAAAAAGTCAAGCGGAAGAGAGGATTGCCAAAGAGGTAAAGAGTGGTAACAAAACATTTTTCAGATACATCAGTGAAAAGAGAAAAGTTCAAAATGGTATAGTGAAATTGAAAGGTGGAAAGGATCAATGCGTGGAGAGAGACGAAGAAATGGCAGAAATATTAAATGAATACTTCAGTTCTGTGTTCACTAAAGAGGACCCTGGAGAAGTACCGACACTAGTTAACAAGAAACTGGAGGGGAATGGAGTAGATGTAACTCCATTTACAGTAGAAAATGTATGGGAAGAGCTGGTGAAACTGAAAGTGGACAAAGCCATGGGGCCTGATGAAGTTCATCCCAGAATACTGAGGGAGCTCAGAGATGTGCTGGCAGGTCCGCTGTGTGACCTATTCAATAGATCCCTAGAAACGGGAGTGGTGCCGAATGATTGGAGGAGAGCGGTGGTGGTCCCGCTTCACAAGAGTGGGAACAGAGAAGAGGCTGGTAACTACAGACCGGTTAGCCTCACTTCGGTGGTGGGAAAAGTAATGGAGTCACTGTTGAAAGAGAGAATAGTGAACTATCTACAGTCGGGAGAATTGCTGGACCAGAGGCAGCATGGATTCACCATTGGAAGATCCTGTCAGACAAATCTGATTGACTTTTTTGACTGGGTAACCAAGGAATTGGATCGAGGAAGAGCACTCGATGTCATCTACTTGGATTTCAGCAAAGCTTTTGACACTGTCCCACACAGGAGACTGGTGAATAAAATGAGAAGCTTAGGAGTGAGTGCCGAGGTGGTGGCCTGGATTGCAAACTGGTTGACGGACAGAAGACAATGTGTGATGGTAAATGGAACTCTCTCTGAAGAGAGAGCGGTTTTAAGCGGTGTACCGCAGGGATCGGTGTTGGGACCGGTCCTTTTCAATATCTTTGTGAGCGACATTGCAGAAGGGATAGAAGGTAAGGTATGTCTTTTTGCGGATGACACTAAGATCTGCAACAGAGTGGACACGCCGGAAGGAGTGGAGAGAATGAGACGGGATTTAAGGAAGATGGAAGAGTGGTCGAAGACATGGCAGCTGACATTCAATGCCAAGAAGTGCAAAGTCATGCATATGGGGAGTGGAAATCCGAATGAACTGTATTCGATGGGGGGAGAAAGGCTGATGTGCACGGAGCAGGAGAGAGACCTTGGGGTGATGGTGTCTAATGATCTGAAGTCGGCGAAACAATGTGACAAGGCGATAGCTAAAGCCAGAAGAATGCTGGGCTGCATAGAGAGAGGAATATCGAGTAAGAAAAGGGAAGTGATTATCCCCTTGTACAGGTCCTTGGTGAGACCTCACCTGGAGTATTGTGTTCAGTTCTGGAGACCGTATCTCCGAAGAGACAGAGACAAGATGGAGGCGGTCCAGAGAAGGGTGACCAAAAAGGTGGAAGGTCTTCATCAAATGACTTATGAGGAGAGATTGAAGAATCTAAATATGTACACCCTGGAGGAAAGGAGGAGCAGAGGTGATATGATACAGACTTTCAGATACTTGAAAGGTTTTAATGATCCAATGACAACGACAAACCTTTTCCATAGGAAAAAAATCAGCAGAACCAGGGGTCACGATTTGAAGCTCCAGGGAGGAAGATTCAGAACCAATGTCAGGAAGTATTTCTTCACGGAGAGGGTGGTGGATGCCTGGAATGCCCTTCTGAAGGAAGTGGTGAAGACCAGAACTGTGAAGGACTTCAAAGGGGCGTGGGATAAACACTGTGGATCCATAAAATCAAGAGGCCGTCAATAAAGAGTGGGTGGCTCACCAGAATGACGGCTACTGCCTGGAGATAATACCCTTATTCAATAAACATACACATGGTTACTGTGACTCCAACATCACTCTAAGCTACAACAGCAAGAGGAAATGTGGAAAAAAGGATTTGCACTCACAAAGTGGGGAGTAGCTGGCTTGTTACGGCGGTTACTACCCCAAACCAAATAAGCCTGATACTTCACTTTCAATACATATCCAGCATAGCTCTCTGCTTCAACGGCAGGGGAGAAGAAAAACTGATACTTCACGCATAGCTCTCTGCTTCAACGGCAGGGGAGAAGAAAAACTGATACTTCACGCATATCCAGCATAGCTCTCTGCTTCAACGGCAGGGGAGAAGAAAAAAGGATTCGCACTCACAAAGCGGGGAGTAGCTGGCTTGTTACGGCGGTTACTCCCCCAAACCAAATAAGCCTGATACTTCACTTTCAATACATATCCAGCATAGCTCTCTGCTTCAACGGCAGGGGAGAAGAAAAACTGATACTTCACGCATAGCTCTCTGCTTCAACAGCAGGGGAGAAGAAAAACTGATACTTCACGCATATCCAGCATAGCTCTCTGCTTCAACGGCAGGGGAGAAGAAAAAAGGATTCGCACTCACAAAGCGGGGAGTAGCTGGCTTGTTATGGCGGTTACTACCCCAAACCAAATAAGCCTGATACTTCACTTTCAATGCATATCCTGCTTCAACCGCAGGGGAGAAGAAAAACTGATACTTCACGCATATCCAGCATAGCTCTCTACTTCAACGGCAGGGGAGAAGAAAAACTGATACTACACGCATATCCAGCATAGCTCCCTGCTTCAACGGCAGGCGAGAAGAAAAACAACCAATAAGGGCTGAATAACACAGTCTGGGTAAAACAAATAAACATGGGTGTAGCTTGCTTATTGCGGCGGTTACTACCCCTACTACCCCTAACTAATCAAGCTTGATATTTCACTTGGTTGCAGCTCCATCACTGCTCTCTACATTAATGGTGGGGGTGGAAGGGAAATAGAACCAAAGAGCTAAGAGAAACAGATAAGTATGAGAAAAAAATGTGAAGCTTGCTGGGCAGACTGGATGGGCCGTTTGGTCTTCTTCTGCCGTCATTTCTATGTTTCTATGTTTCTATAAAACATGGGTTTGTGCATATAAATTGCTCCTTATAAAATTGACTGGAGTTTGTATGCATAAAAAGTAAGGGGTAGATTTTTAAAGTTATGCGCAGGCGTAGATTTGTTCACGCAACCCGGCGTGAACAAATCTACGCCCGATTTTATAACATGCGTGTGCTGCCGTGCGCATGTTATAAAATCCAGGGTCGGCGCTCGCAGGGGGTGCACAATTGGGCAACCTGCGTGCGCCGAGCCGAGCAGCCTGTCTCTGTTCCCTCCGAGGCCGCTCCGAAATCGGAGCGGCCTCAGAGGGAACTTTTTTCTGGCCCCCCCCCCCACCTTCCCCTCCTTTCCCCTACCTAACCCACCCCCCCAGCCCTAACTAAATCCCCCCCCCAACCTTTGTTAAGAAAGTTACGCCTGCCCAAGGTAGGCGTAACTTGTGTGCACCGGCAGGCTGCCGGCGCGCCATTCCCCGGCCCGGGGGCTGGTTCGGGGGCCTCAGCCACGATCCCGGGCCAGCACCATGCCCATGGCCCCACCCACGGAATGCCCCTGAATGCTGGGCCGCCCTCGACATGCCCCCCGACACGCCCCCAAGCAAAGCCCCAGGACTTGCGCGTGTTCTGGGGGTTTGCGAGCGCCAGCGGCCTATGCAACATAGGCGCGCCGGCACACAGGGCTTTTAAAATCTGCCCTTAAATGCAAAACCAGATTTTGAACATATTTTTACATGCACAAAAAAAATGGTGTCTCAGTGGATAGAATTGTTGTGGTTTGGATTTGAATATATACTTTTGATTTTTAAAAGAATGCACATAAATTTAAATGTACAAATTACACATTATAACAATCAGATGTATATATATATATATAGGTATATGTATATATATATATAGGTTATTTTGTGCATGTACAGCCACATAATTTTCAAACCAAACTTATGTAAATAAGGGGGTCATTTATCAAAGTGCTATATGGCGTTTTCCAGGCGTTAAGGCATTTTCGCATGCGTTAAGTACCTTTAATGCATGTGAAAGCACTATAACGCATGGTGTGATGCAAATCTGAAAAAGGGGAGGGGTTTGGGGCAGAATTTGTGGCCAAGTGGGCTGGATTCACAATTTTGCAAAGCCATATCGCATGGCTTTAATGTAGATTTTAATTATACCTTTTTCATTTGCTTAAAGCCATGCAATATGGCTTTATTGTGCTTTGTGATGTTTTCACAAATAGGGGTAGATTTTCAAATAGCACGCATAGGCGTACTTTTGTTGGCGCTCCAGGCGCCAACAAAAGTACGCTGGATTTTACTAGATATGCGCGGAGCCGCGCGTATCCGCTAAAATCCGGGATCAGCGCGCGCAAGGCTATCGATTTTGTATAGCCGGCGCGTGCCGAGCCGCGCAGCCTACCCCCGTTCCCTCCGAGGCCGCTCCGAAATCGGAGCAGCCTCGGAGGGAACTTCCTTTTGCCCTCCCCTCACCTTCCCCTCCCTTCCCTTACCTAACCCACCCACCCGGCCCTGTCTAAGCCCCCCCCCCTTACCTTTGTCGGGGGATTTACGCCTCACAGAGGGAGGCGTAAATCCCCGTGCACCAGCGGGCCTCTTGCGCGCCGGGACGTGACCTGGGGGTGGGTACGGAGGGCGCGGCCACGCCCCCGGACCGCCCCGGGCCGTAGCCACGCCCCCGTACCCACCCCCAAAACGCTGCCGACACGCCCCCTAAACGCCGCGACGACCGGGCCCACCCCCGACACGCCCCCTCGGAGAACCCCGGGACTTACGCGAGTCCCGGGGCTCTGCGCGCGCCGGTAGGCCTATGTAAAATAGGCTCACCGGCGCGCAGGGCCCTGCTCGCCTAAATCCGCCCGGTTTTGGGCGGATTTAGGCGAGCAGGGATCTGAAAATCCGCCCCATAGTGTTTTTGGTATTTTAAGATGCTGGAGAGCCAGCCTAGCTATCAGGGCCCTCATCCCTAGAGAGAGAGAGAGAGAGAGAGAGAAAGCCTAGCCATAATGCCCTCATACTAGGTAGGTATTTATATCTCTATGGAAGGCCCATCTAGTAACTTGAGGTGAGGTTTACGTATTAGTGTAGGGGTTAGGGGCCATTTTGGCATTCAAAGTGAGACGTACGAACAGAACAGTGCTCTCTAGTGAAAATTGGATGACCTTCGGAGCGAGGAACCTCAAACAAAGATGAGATTTGTGCAATTTTCTCTCAACCTAGCTTCATGTTACCCAGTTTGCGCTAATACCTATGCGAAGCACTAAGATAGCACGCTTTGCGATAAACTGCCTATTACCATAAAACATGCCTCTTTTCCTATTGCATGCGAAATTTAGTGCATTTTTATAAATCCAGGCCTAAGTTCTTTTTGAAAATTGGTGTAACTTAAAAGTGCAGCTGCTATATCCTATAAGTTACCCACAATGTTATAAAATCATCCTCCAAATGAATGTATGTAATTTTCTCTCCCAACCAAGTTATGCCACTGGGAATGCCTCTTTTTTTTTATTACTAACATTACACATTTTGGGAAAGTATGCAGATCCTTTTCTTCAGCTGAAAGTCCACTTAGGTAGAATCAGCCATTCTACTCACATAACCCTCAATTTTACCCACTTAGTTCCCACCTATGCTTTTGAAAATATACCATCTAATGGAAGCGTTTCCAGATTTTAAACTAGCTTTGTGTTATTTTTTTAAGCTGCAGAACTGTTTTTTACTTCCATCTAATACTAGACCCATTGAGATTGTATGCTAGAATAACCAGTATGCACTTTTTCATGCAAATATGTTTTAGACTCCATAACTGAAAGAAAAAACATATTTGTGTAAAAATTGATGCTCTGTAATAAGTACAGACAAAAATTAACCATTTTGTCAAATTATTTCTAAGTTTTGGTGATATAGTTTGTGACAATGTTGGTTTCTTTACTGTTAGTATCATACTATTTTCAATAATAATAATATAGTATAGTATTTTGGCTTGTTCATAGTAAATATAAACATAAATTGAACATAAAATATAAAAGTAGATGCAAAACCCAACAAAATCTTTAAAATCAGAACTCAAAATATTGACTACATGTACAGTAAAATCTAAAAATGTATTGGGCATGGCATCACTCTAGAACCTGATAATCACAAATACAGAAGCAACCACCTCTCAAATAATCACGCTGACCAAAGTGAACTTAGAGAGGGAAATAGTATCTAAACTATTACCACAAGTACTACTCAAAGACTAGAGACAATATCATCAGCGTATGCTCAAAAATGGTTTAATCTGCTGTCTCTCGCCCGCAATGGGCCACAGGCAGTTTTCAGCCTTATGAGCAAGATTTAATTAATCATTTATTGTCTCATGTCTCCTCATATACCCAATATCCAACATCCACTTGAATCATAATTTATTCAACCACTAAAATTTCTATTATTCAAGCATCTATTAAGCCACTGTGTACCAGCCTAGTGTCAAACGTTAACAAAAAGAATACTTAGCCAAGAATGAGGATCACTCAACACCCAAACTCAATATATTTTGCCAGCATAAATAAAAGGATAAAGATCTGCTCCCCCTGAAGAAGACTTTTTATAGTCAAAACATGGCCCATGTCGAGTTTGGGTGTTAGGCCATCAGAACACAATTCCACCATAAGTTGTGAAGCTTTTGCAAAATCTTTTGAATAGAAAATACAAACTATTTGTAGATCTTTTTCGAACACTGTACCTAAACCACACTTTGAAACAATTGCATGTTGAGAGGAATTTGAACTTCTTTCAAATCTTAATTTGACTGGAATCATTGATTCCATGAACAATTCAACATGTGCATTAAATCCTTACCGTATTATTGTTTTAAAAAAGATCAGCAAGGATTCCATTGATTTCATGGCTAATTTGATCAAAGCCTCTTTAAATAAAGGATTTCTCCCAGAAACCCTGAAAAAGTCCTTTGATAGATCAATATTAAAAAATCCAAAACTAGATCATACAAATCCTTTGAACATCCTTTGGAAGGTAAAAGTGGCCAGTCAACAGTACCCCTTCCATTAACCCCCTCCCAACAGGCTTGGGTTTCCTGGAGTGTGAAGCATGGAATGCCCTTAGGAGACTCTTATCCAAGATGCTTGAGGCAGGCTCCCATGTATTCTCCTCTGGGCTATAACCCTCCCAGGAAATCAGGTACTCCCACCTCTTGTTCCAACATCGAATGTCCAAGATCTCCTTCACTTAGTAGACATGGTTCTCTTTGGTGGACACCTCCTGGAGTCTTTGCACCTTCCAGGAAGGCTATGTGAGGACTAGGGGCTTGAGGAGGGAAACATGAGACATTATGAACTCCCAAGGAGGTGGATAGGTGTAGTTAATAGGTCAAATCATGGGCCCCATCTGATGGGAAACAGGGAAGGGCCCAATGTAGCAAGGAGTAAGCCTCATGGAGGGTATCCTGAGATGGATATGTTGAATACTCAGCCAAAACCTTGTTCCCAAGTTTAAATTGCAGTGCCGGCTGCCGATGAGCATCCATTGCCTTCTTGGCTCAAGTCACTTTCCAGAGCATCTCTTCTGTATGAGTCCAAAATTCCTGGAGCTTTTGAGCAGTTAGTTGAGCTGCCAGGAAAAGAACAGTCAAAGGGACCAGTAATGGGGGAGAAGGCTGTCTCCCGTACACAACTTGAAATGGCAATGATCCCATGGCAGAGCTAATATGGAAGTTATGGGAGAATTCCACCCACAGGAGGGGGGTGACCCAATTGTCCTGGCAATCATTTATGTAGATCCTCAGGAAGCCTTTCAGGGTCTAATTAGCCCACTCTGGTCACTGGCTCTTGGATAGTAGCAGTGGTGTAGTCCAATGTGATATTAAACTTCTACAAAGGGAGCACCAGTATTTGGCTGTAAAATGGGTGCCGTGGTCTGAGCTGATATGCTTGGGCAGGCCGTGCAGTCAAAAAATGTAATGGGTAAACAGCCAGGCCAGGTCAGGTGCTGAGGGAAGGCCAGGGACAGGGACAAAGTAGGCCATCTTTGAGAATTGGTCGATATCGACACAAATAATGCTGCAGCCATTAGAGAGGGGGGAAGGTCCACCATGAAATTGGTGGACACATGGGTCAGAGGTTCCCTGGCTATAACAGCCACCAGGGTCATCCCACCATTGGGAATTGATGATCAGGCTAAAGAAAATAATTAGAAGAGATTCTTACTTTTTCCTTGTAGTATATAAATTTATTTATATGTTACTTTAGGTATACGCTCTGAAAGAAATAGTGTATTCACTTATTGTTTCTTTGATTGATACAGAATATTTTGAGGTATTATAATAGATGTGTTATAATAGATGTGTTATATATTATTTTTTTTTACCTGTTAAATTTTTTCATAATCTGTATTGTTTCTGTTAAACCTTGTGTGTAATACAAGATTGAAAATTTAATAAATAAAGAATTTAAAAAAAAGGGGCATGGTGTAGGTGTGGTTTGGATAGGGAGTGGGCATTTCCAGGTGGAGCCAAGAGTTATGCAAGCAAATACTTACACACCTGGGTGCTTGCCCAGGTCCAGAGAAGCATAACTTTACTTCTGCTATGAAGGATTCTGAGGGGTTTAGAGGGTCTGGGGTAACTGGGGGGATTGCAGGCTACTATACCAGGGGGTTTGGAGGATCTAGCGCTATACTGGGCAAACTGGTAGACGAACTGGTGAAACTGGTTATGGTGTGGACATGCACCAGTTATAAAATTCCCTCACTTACACAACTCAGACCCGGATGTGCGTGGCTGTCTTCACATGGCTATACCATATGCATATATATGCTAAAATAGTCGCGTCCCTGGGTGCGTGCCAATGTACCCGTGACAATGTGCGCCTGCGCGCCCCTTTGAAAGCTACCGTCAAATAGTGTGCATTGTTTTACAAAATTAATGAACCCAAAAATTGTAAGGATATTGAGGGGTTTGTGCATTTGTTTCAGGGTAAAATGAACTGTGGATATTTTATCTAGGCCCTGAATATTCTTTCCACAATTTAAAATAAACAAAGATGAATCTTTGCAGTACAAATCTTACCACATTTTTAAATAACTAAACAATTCATTCTGCTCGTGTTATTTCTCCTCCCAAGCTTAAAAGCCCCTGCACCTTCCTATTTTTTACCCAGCCAAAAGTACTCATATTGATCCCCTTGCATTTTTTTAGCCGGTTGAGAGCCAGGCAATTATCAGACAATTTGTGTGGGTAAACAGTCATGCACCTTCATAAATAGGTTTTGAAAACTGCCCTCAAAGTTTTTAAAAATAAGAGAAAAGAAAAGATATTTGTATACTACTACTAACAGTAAAATAGAACACAAAATATACAAAATATACAAAGGACAAGGTTACTGATGCGGGTCAGATTATATGTATGGCCTGCTAGCAGTACACAACACATTTTGCTGCTGTAGCTGTAGCTGTTTTGGTAAATCTACATCCTGCGTTTTGCATAGTACACAGGATGAAACACATTTCTGTGTCTATTACCCCAACGTTGTGATTGCATGCAGACTAAAGTCTGCCTTCTCAAGGTTTCCAGTTCAGCTTTTGTTTGTATATTTTTGTTTCTAATTAGTGGTCACTTATTCCATATTTGATGAGAGTCTCTCTATGTTCTATATGTGTGATCGAGGTATTCTGCTGACAAGTAGGTTAGAAGTAGACAACTCCGGCCCTCAGGTGCAAAGAATAGTTCTGGTTTTCAAGATATCCACAATGAAGACACATGAGATATATTTGTAACCAATGGAATCAATCATGCAAATACAACTTATGCATATTCATTTTGGATATCCTGAAAATCAGACCAATTTGTGGCACTCGAGAATTTCAGGTACCTACCCCGATGTAGGTTCTGCGTAGGGATCGATAAACAATCCAACTTGTTTTGCTTTCCAATCTGCCTATACCCGTAGGCGGAATATTAGTGTTCTAGGATCTGCTTTTATATTTGCAGAGTAGCCTTTTCATAGACAGGATTTTTTTCTGTTTGCATCCTGGGAGTTAGTGCATTCATGGTACAGTAGGTTTGCTATTTAAGGGCTGAGTGTGGTTTTTTTTTTTGTTTTGTTTTTTTGCAGGGTTTTGAGTTACTTCATAAAATGCATGATACTGGAGTAAGTTTGTGTTGCTGTTACTTAAGTGACACCAGAACTTGAATATGTATTTTGTATGGTGAGAAATAAGAGGAAATGTTCTGGTTTCGCTCTGCATCCATTACTAGGGATATTTCTGTTTGCAGAGCTGGAGATAACAGGGCTTGCTGGATTTTTACATTGCTGTATTTGAGAATTTCATTTAGTGCCTTATCCAATCCACATGTTTTTCTGATCCTACATTTCTTGAGGCATTCTTTGATTTCCTATATTGTTACAGAGGTATTTAATCATTTTTTATTACACTTTCCAGGAGGTGTAGTTTCTCTTGGGTGTGCTTTTGATCTTTAGGTTTGATCTCTGGTAGTGTTCTATGTTACTCTCCCTCTTTTGTAACCATCTGCGTTTATAGTGGGCAGACAATTAGAAGGATCCATCTTGTATTAGGCTCTGTGAGAAGCATACTTAGTAGTGCCATAGACTGGACTAATAAAGAAGCAAACCCAGTAAGGGACTGTGCTAATGCTACAGATGGTGCTAATGGTGGCAGCCTCCTTGGCAGACAGCCTGACAACATAACTAATGCATCTTGCTCCCTGTATTTAGTATGTGACAATGAGAACAATGACTCCTTCATCTATCACAGATTGACCCAGCAAAAGGGCAAAGCCAAAGAATGACAAGGGTAACACAAGAAAAAGAAATGTTAGTAGCCCTGTTTGTACTGGCATTAGAAAAATTACACATAAATGATTTGGTATATGTGAGTTAAAAATCTCCTAATTTCCCAGAAAGTTGGTCATGCATTTTCTTGC